>NC_034602.1:9080277-9092700 GCF_900095145.1 Mus pahari | reverse complement strand
TGTTGGATTTTGTCAAATGCTTTCTCAGCATCTAACGAGATGATCATGTGGTTTTTGTCTTTGAGTTTGTTTATATAGTGGATTACATTGATGGATTTCTGTATATTAAACCATCCCTGTATCCCTGGAATGAGGCTACTTGATCATGCTGGATGATTGTTTTGATGTGTTCTTGGATGCGGTTTGCAAGAATTTTATTGAGTATTTTTGCATCGATATTCATAAGGGAAATTTGTATGAAGTTCTCTTTCTTCATTGGTCTTTATGCGGCTTCATAGAATGAATTGGGTAGAGTACCTTCTGTTTCTATTTTGTGGAATAGTTTGAGAAAAATTGGAATTAATTTTTCTTTGAAGGTCTGATAGAACTCTGCATTAAACTCATCTGGTCTGGGCTTTTTTTGGTTGGGAGACTATTAATGACTGCTTCTATTTATTTAGGGGATATGGGACTGTTTAGATCCTTAATCTGATCCTGATTTAACTTTGGTACCTGGTATCTGTCTAGAAAGTGTCCATTTCATTCAGGTTTTCCAGCTGTGTTGAGTGTAGGCTTTGTAGTAGGATCTGAAGATTTTTTGGATTTCCTCAGGTTCTGTTGTTATGTCTCCCTTTTCATTTCTGATTTTGTTAATTAGGATACTGTCCCTGTGTCCTGTAGTTAGTCTGGCCAAGGGTTTATCTTTCTTGTTGATTTTCTCAAAGAACCAGCTTCTGCTTTGGTTGATTCTTTGTATAGTTCTTTTGGTTTCCACTTGGGTGATTCCAGCCCTGAGTTTGATTATTTTCTCCTCTTGGGTGAATTTTCTTCCTTTTTGTTCTAGGACTTTTATGTGTGCTGTCAAGCTGCTAGTGTATGCTCTCTCCAGATTCTTTTTGGAGGCACTCAGAGCTATGAGTTTTCCTCTTAGGACTGCTATCATTGTGTCCCATATGTTTGGGTATGTTGTGGCTTCATTTTCATTAAACTCTTTTATTTCTTTATTTCTTCCTTAACTAAGGTATCATTGAATAGAGTGTTGTACAGCTTCCACATGTATGTGGGCTTTCTATTATTTATGTTGTTATTAAAGATCAACCTTAGTCTGTGGTTATCTGATAGGATGCATGGGATAATTTCAATATTTTTGTATCTGTTAAGGCCTTTTTCATGATTATATGGTCAGTTTTGGAGAAGGTACCAGGAGTTGTTGAGAGAAAGCTAAATCCTTTTGTTTTAGGATAAAATGTTTTGTAGATATTCATTAAATCCATTAGTTTCATAACTTCTGTTAGTTTCACTGTGTCTCTGTTTAGTTTCTGTTTCCATGATCTGTCCATTGAGAAGAGTGGGGTGTTGAAGTCTACCTCTATTATTGTGTGTGGTGCAATGTGTGTTTTGAGCTTTACTAAAGTTTCTTTAATGAGTGTGGGTACCTTTGCATTTGGAGCATAGATGTTCAGAATTGAGAGTTCATCTTGGTAGATTTTATCTTTGATGAGTATGAAGTGCCACTTCTTGTTTTTTTTTGATAACTTTAGGTTGAGACTTGATTTTATTTGATATTAGAATGGCTACTCCAGCTTGTTTCTTGAAATCATTTGCTTGGAAAATTGTTTCCCAGCCTTTTACTCTGAGGTAGTGTCTGTCTTTGTCACTGAGGTGGGTTTCCTGTATTCAGCAAAATGTCGGGTCCTGTTTATGTAACCAGTCTGTTAGTCTATGTCTTTTTATTGGGGAATTGAACCCATTGATATTAAGGAAAAGTAATTGTTGCTTGCTGTTACTTTTGTTGTTAGAATTGGGATTTTGTTCATGTGGCTATCTTCTTTTAGGTTTATTGAATGATTACTTTCATGCTTTCTCTAGGGCATAGTTTCCCTCCTTGTGTTGGAGTTTTCCCTTTATTTTCCTTTGAAGGGCTGGATTGGTGGAAAGATATTATGTGAATTTGGTTTTGTCATGGAATACCTTGGTTTCTCTGTCTCTGGTAATTGAGAGTTTTGCTGAGTACAGTAGCCTGTGTTGGCATTTGTGTTCTCTTATATTCTATGTAACATCTGTCCAGGACCTCCTGGCTTTCATAGTCTCTCTTGTGATGTCTGGTGTAATTCTAATAGGTCTGCCTTAATATGTTACTTGACTTTTTTCCCTTACTGCCTTTAATATTCTGTCTTTATAAAGTAATTTGATGTTTTGATTATTATGTGTCTGGAGGAATTTCTTTTCTGGTCTAATATATTTGGAGTTCTGTAGGCATCTTGTATGTTCATGGGCATCTCTTTCCTTAGGTTAGTGAAGTTTTCTTCTGTAATTTTATTGAAGATATTTACTGGCCCTTGAAGTTGATAATTCTGGTCTATACCTATTATCCTTAGGTTGGTCTTCTCATTGTGTCTTGGATTTTCTCATGTTTTGGGTTAGGATCTTTTGCATTTCACATTTTCTTTGATTGTTGTGCCCATGTTTTCTATGGAATCTTCTGCACCTGAGTTTCTCTCTTCCATCTCTTGTATTCTGTTGGTGATGCTTGCATCTGTGGCTTCTGTTTTCTTTCCTAGGATGTCTATCTCCAGAGTTGTCTCCCTTTGTGTTTTCTTTATTGTTTCTACTTCCATTTTTAGATCTTGGATGGTTTTGTTCAATTCATCCACCTGTTTGGTTGTGTTTCCTGTAATTCTTTAAGGGATTTTTGTGTTTCCTCTTTAAGTGCTTCTACCTGTTTATCCTTGTTCTCCTGTATTTCTTTAAGGGAGTTATTAATGTCCTTCTTAAAACTCTCTATCAGCATAATGAGATATGATTTCAAATCCAAATCTTGCTTTTCCGGTATATTGGGGTATCCAGGATTCTCTGTGGTAGGAGTACTGGGTTCTGATGATGCCAAGTAGTCTTGGTTTCTCTTGGTAAGATTCTTACATTTGTCTTTCACCATCTGGTAATCTCTGGTGTTAGATGTTTCGCTGGAGCTTATTCCTCCTGTTAGTTTGTTAGCCTGTGTCAACACTCCTGGAAGACCAGCTATTTTCTGGCATGACCAGTGCACAAAGGGCTGTGGAACTGCCCCACCTCCTGGCTGCAGATGCAGGCCCATAGGACCCTGTCCTAGAAGCTCTGTTGCCTGTGCTCTCCTGAGTGAACTAGGCTCAGAGAGACACTGGAGAGAAAATGGCGATCTCACCTGAGTCCAGGGGTCAGACCCCTCCCGAGAGGCAAGCTCTCCTCTGGCAGGGAAGCTGCACAGAGGACTTAGGATCAGCTCCACCCCCTGGCTGAGGATGAAGGCCAGTAGGGACCATGTCCAAGAAGCTTGGTTGCTTCTGCAGCCTGAGCTCTCCTGCACAGACCTCTCTCAGAGAGACACCAGAGAGAAAATCCATTTCTTCTTTTTATGTATACCTCACTGAGTTTAACTAAAGTTTCTTGCCCAAGCATGACTGGAAATACATTTTCTGGGGCATGGACAATTTATCAATGGCTATACCATTGAAAAAATGTTTCCCTTTCCCCTAACAACTTGTAATTGCCAATATTTCCACAGGGAGAAGTGGGACCTTATGGCCCCCTTTCCTACTCATGATGAAATGTTTAGGGCTTGTACCAGTCACCACACAAGCAGTGAATTCATGTGATAGCTCTGTAATGTAGCCAGAAGACATCTCTTAGGTGCATAGTTCCTGATCCCCCTGTAGTGACACTTTTGGCATTTTTGGTTTCTTTTAAAAACTGAGAAATATTATAGTAATATGCTTTAATCCCAGGTGTAGGATATGGGTCTTCTTCAGATTTTCTAAAACAGCTGACTATGCTTCGTGTCATGCTCTTGGAGGTGTGTGATTTTTGCCAGCAGTAGACAGTTTTTGCAGTTTTGTGATATTTGGGGATTCTGGGGACTTTTGAGAGGATACATAAATGCTAGGGTCCCAAGAAGCAGGGTTGTTGGTGTTGTTGGATTGCTGATTGTTGGTTAGTTCGCTGTTGTTCACAGTTTGAAAAGTAGTTGTGTGCAAAGAGGAAACAAGAAAAAGTAGAAATTTAGTGCAGCCCTAATCTATGGGTAGTTTGCTCACATCATCATTTAGCAAAAGAATAATAGTAGGTTCCCCAAAGAGACTATGCCCTACCAAGCCTTGATCTCTTGACTAGACTTACAGAACCAAGCTTGAGTCCCCTCCTGTGGAAAAGGCCTCAAATCCAACCAGAATGTGTCATCCAAGCCTCTAGACTGGTTGTGCAGCCATTGTACTAAAGCACTTATTATGGTTTGGAATAGTAATAGCTACTTGGGGCTGTTGATTGCTTTTTCTCTTCCAGCAGCCTGCTTAGCATGTTCTATAACTATGAAGACTAGCCAGTAAGGAAGAAGTTTCTAGAAGTTCAGCCCCAGCTTGATTGATCTGTGTCTGATGACTAAAATGTGTGGTGTCTTCAGCAATGGGAGCTTGCCATCCAGTTCTGGTTGGCAACCAGAGGCAATGGCAATAGGCTGTAGTATTTGGAGGCCTCCAGGGCCTGCTTGGACAACAACTCTTATAGGGAGTCTCACATCTGACACTGGGATTTTCATTTAATAAACCAATAACAGGATCTCTTTACATGGATAGCCCTGGGTCTCCTGGAACTCGCTATGTAGACCAAGCTGACCTTGGATTTACAGAGATCTTCCAACTTCTGTCTCCTGAGTACTGGGATTAAAGGTGTGCACTACCATACCCAGAAAAAAATATGCATGTATAAATTTTAAATCAAGTTACTCTGCAGATTCTCTTGTCTGTAGTATTCTATGAATGAGAGAAGCTCCAGAAAGCAGCCAGCAGGTTTCTGAGCTGAACTATAAGGCAAGAAAAGACTCACTGGAAGCATGTTTGATGGTGTAGTCAGAGGAGCTGTTCATCTTGGGATGTTTGGTGGCCAGCAAGACTGTACTCTCAACAACATTAGTACCTCTGGCAGAATTTCTGAAAGTAAGAAACTCACAATGATAAAACACCCCCAAGAATGTCCTCATGTCCCTGCATTGTCTGTGCTCTCTAAACAAAAAGCACCAGCAACATGAATCAACAGACAGTTGATGATAACATGCTTAGGAAGTTAAACATACATACTGCTCTGGAGAGATTTCAACACCTTGCTGGAGTTGTTTCCCTCCTCTGGAGGCACTTTCTTATATGCTAGTTTTCTCTCTCTTCCCGGGGGGATAAAAGTTATGCCAGACACTCTTACATAAGCACCAATCTTTATGGACACACACACACACTCATATTTACACACACATACACACACTCACACACATTCACTCACACTCACATATCCACATACATACACATGCACACAATATACACACATACACACATATACTCACATACACTCACACATACACATACATACACAGGCATACAATATACATACATACACATGCACACAATATACACACATACACACATATACTCACATACACTCACACATACACATACATACACAGGCATACAATATACACATATACTCACACAACTCACACATACACATACACATACTACACACAAAACACAGGTATGTATAGACACATACATACACTTACACTTAAACACACATACACACAACATACATAAATACACATATATACACTCATACTTACATATACTCACACACTCACATTTATACAATGCACACAATCATACACATACACATATATACACACACATACATATATAAATACACATGCATACACATACAGACATATATACAAATACACTAACATACACACACATACACACATATCCATGCATACACATGCACATAAATTAACATAGTATACCCACTCATACACACATACACTGAGAGTGAAGTTTTACTATTCAATCTGTTTTTAAAAAGCCTCCTGTAGTGTAAACTTTCATTACCATTTTTAAAATGAACAAGCTAAGGAGAGTTTTGCCTAAGGCAAATCTGCTATGTGACAGAGCTGGATTTTAAATTCAGGTCTTTTCCTCCTTCTTCATGGCCTCTTTACAGCTTCCTGTCTCAGTAGACATTCCAGAGCAAACACATATGGCTAAAATTCCAGTGATCCTTACACGAGAGAGAACATGTGATATTTGTTTTCCTGGCCCTGAATTATCTCACTATAATATTTCCTATGCCATAATTTCTTCAAATTTTATCATTTTTAATTTTTTTTACAGTTGAATGACACTCATTTGTGTACATGTGCCACATTTTCAGTACCCATTCATCGGTTGATGGACATCTAGACTGATTGCATTCCTATCTATAGTGAATAGAACAGCAGTGAACATGGGGTACAGGCCTCTCTGCAGTGTGATGGAGAGTCCTTTGGGTGTGTGCCCAGAGTGGGAGAGCTCACTCATATGGTAGATTTATTTTTAGGTTTTTTTTAAAGGCATGTCAAGATTTATACTTCCATAATGGCTTCTCAATTTAACATACTCACTAAAAATGAATTAGGGCTTCCTTTTTCCTTCTGACATGAGCGAGATGGAGTCTCAAAGTAACTTTAATCTATATTTCCCTAATGGCCAAGGATATTGAGCACTTTAAAAATGTTAGTCAGTCATATTTCTGCTTTTGAAAACTCTCTCTTCAGCCCTAGAGGTCATTTTTTGAATAGGTTGTTTATTTTCTTGATATTTAACTTTTTAAGATTTTATTAGTTGTTTGAGAGTTTCCCACAATGCCTTGTTTTGATCATATTATCTTACCCTCTCTCCAATTTTTCCAGAACCACCCCCACTTCCCCTATTCACTCAACATACATCAAGACCAATTTGTGATTCCCAAATGTTCTTGGATGTGTTGTCTTCCACTGGAGAGCAGCTGATTGACCAGACATTGTCCTCTTAAAGAAAACCATCCCTTCTTTCCCCAGCAGCTAAAAATGGCCAATAGCTTCATGGCTAGGAGTGGGATTTTGTGCCCTGCTCTCATCTCCATGCTGAGGTTTGGTCTCTCTTGGGCTCACACAGGTATTGTTGGTGCCCTCACAACTGCTGTGAGTTCATGTTTGCAGCTGCTTTGCTCTGTCTAGAGGACACTGTGTCCTTAAAGACAACACTTTTGCCTCTTACAGTCTTTCTGTCCCCTCTTCCACAGTGAACTCTGAGCCTTGGGAAGAAGGGATGCTATGTTCCATTTAGGCCTGAGAATTCTGCAACCCCTTATTTTCTACACCTTGGTCAGTTGTAGGGCTTTGTATTAATCATCATCTACTATAAGTACAAGTTTTTCAGATAAGAGTTGAGTTGTATTGATCTGAAGAGGGGGTTCCAGAAGGGGTGCAGATGTGGGGCACATGTACCCCAAGTAAGTTGCAAGGGATACATATATACATATACATATGCATATATTAGTCCTCTATCAGATATATAGCTGGCAAGGATTTCTGCTCATTCAATGGAGTGTCTCACCACTCAGCTGACTGTGTACAGAAGTATTTTGATGTCATAATGTCACATTTGCCTATCACTAGCTTTACTTCTTGAGTAAACATAACTCTACTCAGAAAGTCCTTACCTATGGCTAAAGTTTACTCCCAAATGGTTTCTTCCACAGTTTGTTTACAGAGGTCTGTGGTCTATTTGGAGTTGATTTCTGTACAGAGTGAGAGATAAGGATCTCTCACTCTATTCTATGTATTCTATGTATTCTCACTCTATTCACTGTATTCTATGTATAGATACCACGTCTTCATAACACTGTTGAAAATACTACCTTTTCTCTTATTTTATTTTATTTTTTAAGAATCATTTATTTTGTGTATGTGAATACACTGTGGTTCTCTTCACACACACCAGAAGAGGGCATTGGATCCCTTTACAAATGGTTGTGAGCCACCATGTGGTTGCTGGAAACTGAACTCACGACCTCTGGAATAGCAGTCAGTGCTTTTAACCACTCAGTCTCTTATTTTATTTTTTATATCCTTGTCAAAATCCAGTATCTGTAGTTGTGTGGACTTGTATATGGGTACTTATTCTATGCCATCGGTCTCCATGATTGTTTTTGTACCAGTGTTACCAGTTTTTTGATCTCCATGGCACTTAAAATCAGATGTTACAATACTTCCAGTATTATTCTGTTTGCTCAGGATTATTTAGGCTACATGGAGTATTTCATAATTCCACATAAATTTTAAGATTATTTTCTATTTTGTTAAAAATAGCATTTGAATTTTTATTGGAGTGCATTGAACGGTAAGCAGCTTTTGACAGGATGGCCATTTAAAACAATACTGATCATGCGGACCCATGAGCATGGGTGTTCTTTCTATCTTCTAGTATCTTTCGTCAGCTTCTCCCTTCTTAAAGTATTTAATACTGACCCGTGTATTGTTTGTTTGTATTACTGCCTTGCAACAGACTTGTGGCACCAGAGGGCAACCCAATTGATCTCTATCTGCTATTTTCCCTATGTTTAACATGATAGGGTTAAATAAAAAACCAATTGCCAGGAAATTCTATTCCACTGTTTTAAGATTATATGCTCCTTAACTGCAGATCCTTCCCTGGAGAGTCCTTTCATCTTGTCAAGCGTTCTGTTAGGTGTCCTTGCACTTTAGTAACACACCTTGCTGTTTTGTTTTTTTTTAAGATGATATTTTCTAACTGGCAGCTCTTTTATCCAGTTGTCACTCATTCATGCACTGCTTGCATGTCAAAGGGTAGGATTCACAAAGCAAGCTTCAGTTGCTTTTCTCAGAGTGCCCACTATCTGCAACATTTCTAGACCTTGTATCATATCTTCTTTCATAGGTAACTTCAGTATCCACCACCAGTGTATATTTGTCTTCACAGTATTTGTCATTTTCATATGTACTCAGGTTAGCAATAGAAAGTTGTAACAGAAGTTGGGTGTGGTGGTATACACCTTTAATTATAGGATTTAGGAGACAGTAGCAGGTAGATCTCTGTGAGCTGAAGGACAACCTGGTCTACATAGCCAGTTCCAGGCCAGCAAGGGCAAACAAACAAACAAACAAACAAAAGTTGTAACAGAAATAAGATGTGTGCTTCTTTGTATGTATTAAAGATAATGATAATAAAAATATTTTGTCATATTTAAACTCTAGTATATAGAGAATAAATATTTTTATTTCTGTCATTACTTTTACAAACCCATTGAATTCCCACTTCATACCTTACACCATAATAGATGATCGGAAAATAGTCATGAAAATCAGTGTAGTTATAGCCTTCAAAAAGTTTATAGTCTAATGAGAGGTGAAGTAGACAGACATAAAGAATATTCACTGTGGATAACATACATGTAGCAGAATTTTCCTCCAATTAATTTAAATATTAATACAACAAGAAGCCTGTGATTGGGCAGTGGAAAAGGAAGATGGTCAGAAATCTTTAGAGATGGGAGAGAAAAGAGAGAGAGGAGAAGGAAGGAAGATAGAGGAAGAGAAAGATGATCCAGATTCTGAGTGGCTTTAAATAGTCACAGGAAGCTATGAATATCATATAATTGATGACAATTGTAGGACAATTTGAACAATCTAGATGGGCAATTTGTATCAATATCAATTGACTCTGAGAAAATTGTGTGGGCATATAAATCTGACTTATAAATTACAAGCCTCTAGCATTTTTTAAAATTATTTTTTAATTAGATATTTTCTTTATTTACATTTCAAATGTTATCCCCTTTCCTAGTTTCCCCTCCGAAAATGCCCTATCCTCTCCCCTCTCCCCTTGCTCCCCAACCCACCCATTCCTGCTTCCTGGGCCAGGCATTCCCCTATACTGGGGCATAGAACTTTCACAGGACCAAGGGCCTCTTCTCCCATTGATGACCAACTAGGCCATCCTCAGCTACATATGCAGCTAGAGCCAAGAGTCTCTTCGTGTGTATTCTTTGATTGGTGGTTTAGACCCAGGGAGCTCCAGGGTTACTTGTTAGTTCATATTGTTGTTACTCCTAGGGGCTGCAAACCCCTTCAGCTCCTTGGGTACTTTCTTTAGCTCCTTCATTAGGGACCCCATGCTCCGTCTAATGGGTGACTCTGAGCATCCACTTCTGTATTAGTCAGGAACTGGCAGAGTCTCTCAGGAGACAGCTATATTAGGCTCCTGTCAGCAAAATCTTTTTGGCATCTGCAATAGTGTCTGGGTTTGGAGGTTGTTTATGGGATGGATGCCCAGGTGGGGCAGTTTCTGGATGCCTTCTGTCTCTGCTCTGAACTTTGTCTCTGTAACTCCTTCCATGGGTATATTGTTTGGCCTTCTAAGAAGGATCGAAGTGTCTACACTTTGATCTTCCTTCTTCTTGAGTTTCATGTGTTTTGCAAATTGTATCTTGGGTATTCTGAGTTTCTGGGATAATATCCACTTACCAGTAAGTGCATAGCATGTGAGTTCTTTTGTGATTGGGTTACCTCACTCAGGATGATATCCTCCAGATTCACCCATTTGCCTACGAATTTCATGAATTCATTGTTTTAAATAGCTGAGTAGTACTCCATTGTGTAAATGTACCACATTTTCTGTATCCATTCCTCTGTTGAAGGACATCTGGGTTCTTCCCAGCTTCTGGCTATTATAAATAAGCTGCCATGAACATAGTGGAGCATGTGTCTTTATTACATGTTGAAGCATTTTTCTGGGTATATGCCCAGGAGTGGTATTGCTGGATCTTCTGATAAAACTATGTCCAATTTTCTGAGGAACCGCCAAACTGATTTCCAGATTGTTTGTACCAGCTTGCAATCCCATCAACAATGGAGGAGTGTTCCTCTTTCTCCACATCCTCGCCAGCATCTGTTGTCACCTGAATTTTTGATCTTAGCCATTCTGACTGGTGTGAGGTGGAATCTCAGGGTGGTTTTGACTTGCATTTCCCTGATGATTAAAGATGTTGAACATTTTTTTAGGTGCTTCTCAGCCCTTTGGTATTCCTCAGTTTAGAATTCTTTGTTTAGCTCTGTACTCCATTTTTTTAAATAGGGTTATTTGATTTTCTGGAATCAAACTTCTTGAATTCTTTATATATATTGGATATTAGCCACCTATTGGATTTAGGACTGGTAAAGATCCTTTCCCAATCTGTTGGTTGAGATTTTGTCTTATTGACAGTGTCCTTTGCCTTACAGAAACTTTGCAATTTTATGAGGTCCCATTTGTTGATTCTTGATCTTATAGCACAAGCCATTGGTGTTCTTTCTGTTCAGGAATATTTCCCCTGTGCCCATATCTTTGAGACCCCTCACCACTTTCTCCTCTCTAAGTTTCAGTGTCTCTGGTTTTATGTAGAGTTCTCTGATCCACTTAGACTTGAGATTTGTAGGAAAACATAAGAATCAATCAATTTGCATTCTTCTACATGCTAACCACCAGTTGAGCCAGCACCATTTGTTGAAAATGCTGTCTTTTTTCCCACTGGATGGTTTTAGTTCATTTGTCGAAGATCCTAGGTATGTGGATTCATTTCTGGTACTTCAATTCTATTCCATTGACCTACCTGTCTGTCGCTGTACCAGCACCATGTAGTTTTAAAATCACAATTACTCTGGAGTACAGCTTGATGTCAGAGATGGTGATTCCACCAGAGGTTCTTTTACTGTTGAGAATAGTTTTTGCTATCCTAGGTTTATTGTTATTCCAGAAGAATTTGCACATTGCCCTTTCTAACTCAGTGAATAATAGAGTTGGAATTTTGATGGGGACTACATTGAGTCTGTAGATTGCTTTTGGCAAGATAGTCATTTTTAGTATATTAATCCCATCAATCCATGAGCATGGGAGATCTTCTGAGATCTTTGATTTCTTTCTTCAGAGACATGAAGTTCTTATAATACAGATATTTCACTTCCTTAGTTAGAGTCACACCAAGGTATTTTATATTATTTGTGACTATTGTGAAGTGTGTTTTTTCCCTCATTTCTTTCTCAACCTGTTTATCCTTTGTGTAGAGAAAAGCCACTGATTTGTTTGAGTTAATTTTGTACCCAGCTATTTCAGTGAAGTTGTTTATCAGGTTTAGGAGTTCTCTGGTGGACTCTTTAGGGTCACTTATGTATATTATCATGTCATCTGCAAATAGTGATAATTTTACTTCTTCCTTTCCAATTTCTATCCCTTTGATCTCCTTTTGTTGTCTAATTGCTGTGGCTAGAACTTCAAGTACTATATTGATTAGGTAGGGAAAATGTTGGCAGCCTTGTCTAGTCCCTGATTTTAGTGGGATTGCTTCAAGTTTCTCTCCATTTAGTTTGATGTTGGCTACTAGTGTGCTCTATATTGCCTTTATTATGTTTAGTTATGGGCCTTGCATTCCCTGATCTTTCCAAGACTTTCATCATGAATGGGTGTTGGATTTTATCAAATGCTTTCTCAGCATCTAATGAGATGATCATGTGTTGTTTTCATTGAGTTTGTTTATATAGTGGATTATGTTGATGGATGTCTGTATATTGAACCATCCCTG
>NC_034602.1:9075207-9079503 GCF_900095145.1 Mus pahari | reverse complement strand
GTTGTTATGTCTCCCTTTTCATTTCTGATTTTGTTAATTAGGATACTGTCCCTGTGTCCTGTAGTTAGTCTGGCCAAGGGTTTATCTTTCTTGTTTGATTTTTCTCAAAGAACCAGCTTCTGCTTTAGTTGATTCTTTGTATAGACCTTTTGGTTTCCACTTGGGTGATTCTAGCCCTGAGTTTGATTTTTTTCTCCTCTTGGGTGAATTTGCTTCTTTTTTTATTCTAGGGCTTTTATGTGTGCTGTCAAGCTGCTAGTGTATGCTCTCTCCAGATTCTTTTTGGAGGCACTCAGAGCTATGAATTTTCCTCTTAGGACTGCTATCATTGTGTCCCATAAGTTTGGATATGTTGTGGCTTCATTTTCATTAAATTCTAGAAAGTCTTTTATTTCTTTCTTTATTACTTCCTTGACCAAATCATCATTGAGTAGAGTGTTTTTCAGCTTCCACATGTATGTGGGATTCCTATTATTTATGCTGTTATTAAAGATCAGCCTTAGTCTGTAGTTATCTGATAGGATGCATGGAATTATTTTAATAATTTTGCATCTGTTGAGGCCTGTTTTATGACTGATTATATGGTCAATTTTGGAGAAGGAATCATGAGGTAGTGAGAAAAACATGTATCTTTTTGTTTTAGGATAAAATGTTCTGTAAATATCTGTTAAATCCATTTGTTTCATAACTTTTGTTAGTTTCCCTGTGTCTGTGTTTATTTTCTGTTTCCATGATCTTTCCATTGATGAGAGTGGGGTGTTGAAGTCTCCCACTATTATTGTGTGTGGTGCAATGTGTGTTTTGAGCTTTACTAAAGTTTCTTTAATGAGTGTGGGTACCTTTGCATTTGGAGCATAAATGTTCAGAATTCAGAGTTCATCTTGGTAGATTTTACCTTTGATGAGTATGAAGTGTCCCTCCTTGTCTTTTTTGATAAGTTTAGGTTGAAATTTGATTTTATTTGTTATTAGAATGGCTACTGCAGCTTGTTTCTTCGGACCATTTGCTTGGAAAATTGTTTTCCAGCCTTTTATTCTGAGGTAGTGTCTGTCTTTGTCACTGAGATGAGTTTCCTGTATGCAGCAAAATGTTGAGTCCTGTTTATGTAACCAGTCTGTTAGTCTATATCTTTTTATTCGGGAATTGATCCCATTGATACTAAGAGAAATTAAGGAAAAGTAATTGTTGCTTGCTGTTATTTTTTGTTGTTAGAATTGGAATTTTGTTCCTGTGGCTATCTTTTTTTTAGGTTTGTTGAAGGATTACTTCCTTGGTTTTTCTATGGAGCAGTTTTTCTCCTTGTTTTGGGAGTTTTCCCTTTATTATTCTTTGAAGGATTGGATTCATGGAAAGATATTGTGTGAATTTAGTTTTGTCATGGAATACCTTGGTTTCTCTGTCTCTGGTAATTGAGAGTTTTTGCTGAGTATACTAGCCTGTTCTGGCATTTGTGTTCTCTTAGCATCTGTGTAACATCTGTCCAGGATCTTCTGGCTTTCATAGTCTCTGGTGAGATATCTGGTGTAATTCTAATAGGTCTGCCCTAATATATTATTTGACCCTTTTCCCTTATTGCCTTTAATATTCTATCTTTATATAGTGCATTTGATCTTTTGATTTTTATGTGATTGGAGTTTTTTTTTTTTTTTCTGGTCCAATCTATTTGGAGTTCTGTAGGCATCGTGTATGTTCATGGGCATTTCTTTCTTTAGGTTGGGGAAATTTTCTTCAGTAATATTTTTTGAAGATATTTNTTTTATTCTGAGGTAGTGTCTGTCTTTGTCACTGAGATGAGTTTCCTGTATGCAGCAAAATGTTGAGTCCTGTTTATGTAACCAGTCTGTTAGTCTATATCTTTTTATTCGGGAATTGATCCCATTGATACTAAGAGAAATTAAGGAAAAGTAATTGTTGCTTGCTGTTATTTTTTGTTGTTAGAATTGGAATTTTGTTCCTGTGGCTATCTTTTTTTTAGGTTTGTTGAAGGATTACTTCCTTGGTTTTTCTATGGAGCAGTTTTTCTCCTTGTTTTGGGAGTTTTCCCTTTATTATTCTTTGAAGGATTGGATTCATGGAAAGATATTGTGTGAATTTAGTTTTGTCATGGAATACCTTGGTTTCTCTGTCTCTGGTAATTGAGAGTTTTTGCTGAGTATACTAGCCTGTTCTGGCATTTGTGTTCTCTTAGCATCTGTGTAACATCTGTCCAGGATCTTCTGGCTTTCATAGTCTCTGGTGAGATATCTGGTGTAATTCTAATAGGTCTGCCCTAATATATTATTTGACCCTTTTCCCTTATTGCCTTTAATATTCTATCTTTATATAGTGCATTTGATCTTTTGATTTTTATGTGATTGGAGTTTTTTTTTTTTTTCTGGTCCAATCTATTTGGAGTTCTGTAGGCATCGTGTATGTTCATGGGCATTTCTTTCTTTAGGTTGGGGAAATTTTCTTCAGTAATATTTTTTGAAGATATTTACTGGCCCTTTAAGTTGGAAATCTTCCTTCTGGTCTATACCTATCATCCTTAGGTTTGGTCTTCTCATTGCGTCCTTGATTTCCTGGATGTTTTGAGTTAGTTTCTTTTTTGCATTTTGCATTTTTTGATTGTTGTGTCAATGTTTTCTATGGTATCTTCTGCACCTGAAATTCTCTCTTCTATCTCTTGTATTCTGTTTGTTAAGCTTGCATCTATTGCTCCTGACTTCTTTCCTAGGTTTTCTATTTCCAGAGTTGTCTCCCTTTTTGATTTCTTTATTGTTTCTACTTCCATTTTTAGAACTTGGATGATATTGTTAAATTCCTTCACCTGCTTGGTTTTGTTCTCCTGTATTTCTTTAAGGGAGTTAGTTATGTCCTTCTTATAGTCCTCCATCATCATCATGAGAAGTGACTTTAGATCCACATCTTGCTTTTCTGGTGTGATGGTATATCCAGGACTTGCTAGGGTGGAAGAGTTTGGTTCTGATGTTGCCAAGTAACCTTGGTTTCTGTTGCTTCCGTTCTTACAATTGCTTCCTGACATCTGATTATCTCAAGTGCTCCCTGACCTCAATATATCTGACTAGAGCCTGTCTTTCCTGTAATCCAAGTTGAGTCAGAATTTCTTAGAGTCCAGCTTTCTTTGTGATCTTGTGATTCTGGGTGTGTCAGAGTTCTTGGCAGTCATGCTTCCTCTGAGACCCTGAGATCTTGGTGTGACCAAACTCCTGGAGTCCTGAGATCAAAAGATCTTGGGGGTGTTAGAGTACCTGGAAGTGATACCTCCTCTGGGGACCACAGGGCTGTTCATTGAGTTTTAAACCAAGGTAGACCAGCGCTGATTGGAAGGAACCTGAGCCACTGATGGGACCGGTTTCCTGTGTCTTTGCTCCATCTGTCTGCAGGCATCCCTGGTTCTCTTGGAGTAGATGTTGTGTTCCACTCACCAGTGATCCTAAGATCCTGGGCATGCTAGGGTGCCTGTGGGGTGGAGAGTCCTCTGGAGATTGTGGGACTGCCCACCGAGTTCGGGCCCAAGGTGTCCCGGTGCTGGCACCTACTGGAAGGCAAGTTTGTTTATTTATTTATTTATTTATTTATTTATTTATTTATTTATTTATGTATATTTTCTTTATTTACATTTCAAATGTTATCCCCTTTGCTGGTTTTCCCTCTGAAAACCCCCTATCGCCTCCCCACTCCCTTGCTCATCAACCCACCCATTCCTGCTTCCTCTCTCCGGCAGTCCCCTACACTGGGGCATAGAACTTTCATAGGACAAAGGGCCTCTTCCCCCATTGATGTTTGATTAGGCCATCCCCTGCTGCATATGTAGCTGGAGCCATGAGTCCCACCATGTGTGCTCTTTGGTTGGTGATTTAGTCCCTGGGAACTCTGGGGGTACTGGCTAGTTCATATTGTTGTTCTTCTTGTGGAGCTGCAAACCTCTTCAGGTCCTTGGGTCCTTTCTCTAGCCCCTTCATTGGGGATCCTATGCTCAGTCCAATGGATGGCTGTGAGCATCCACTTCTGTATCTGTCAGGCACTGGCAGAGCCTCTTAGGAGACAGCTATAACAGGCTCCTGTCAGCAAGCACTTGCTGGCATCCACAACAGTGTCTGGGTTTGGTGATTGTATATTGGATGCATCCCCAGGTGAGTCAGTCTCTGGATGGTCATTTATTCAGTCTCTACTCCACACTTTATCTCTGAAACTCCATCCATGGGTGTTTTGTTCCCTGTTTCTAAGATGGTTGGAAGTATCCACACTATGATCTTTCTTCTTGAGTTTCTTGTGGTTTGTGAATTGTATCTT
>NC_034602.1:9072985-9074802 GCF_900095145.1 Mus pahari | reverse complement strand
CACACACACACACACCACCACCACCACCACCACCACCACCACACCAAAACAAACAAAAACTCCCAAGATATAAGTTTTCAGGGGATTTGTTACATGATAGATAACCTATACACAAATGTGTATAAAATGACAAATGATGTGAAAAATTATGGAATAAAAAAATAACATGAAAGTTTACAATTTTGTTTCCTAAGTTTAGATTTAGGCCTCCATCACCATGCTGGATAGTTTTCTGCCAACTTGACACAAGCTAGAATCATTGGAGAGGAGAGGGTCTCAGTTGAAAAAAAAAATCTTCCATAAGATCAGGCTGCAAGCAAGCCCATTGGGTACTTTCTTAGTTAGTGATTGATATTGTAGGGCCCAGTCCATTGTGGGTGTGCACACCCCTGGGTCAGTGGTCTCAGGTTCCACAAGAAATCAGACTGAGTGAGCCACGAGAGCAAGCTAGAGAGCAGCTGGTCTCTGCATCAGCTCCTGCCTTCAGGTTCCTCCCATTTAAGTTCCTGTTCTGACTTCCTTTGTGATGAACAGTGCTGTGGAAGTGTAAGCCAAATAAACCCTTTCCTCCCAAGCTGCTTTGATCATTGTGCTTCATCACAGTGACAGAAACTCTAACTAGACAGAAATTGATACTGTGGTCTATGGCTGTGACATCGTGACTGTATATTTTGGGAGGACTGTGGTAGGACTTTGGAAGCCATTGAGCACTCAAAGCAGTGAGATGATCTGAGGGAGCTTGGAAGAAAAGAATGTTGAGAGAAATGCAGATGATGGAGGCCTGGCTTATGACGTTCCAGATGGAAGACTGGGGTTTACTGAGCGACTATCAGGGCTGTTGCATATTTGCTATTTTGAATTAAGAGTGTGATTAATTCAAGAGTTCAGCTGGGGCTGAAGTCAGCATGATTAACAAGAGACCAGAACTACTGAAGTGAAACCTTAGCTTTGCTGGAATACTCAAATGGTCAGGTAGAGCTAAGAAAGCAGTGGTGAATAAGAAGGGACCAGGGTCACTGAGGTGAAGGCTTCTGGGAAGTGTCTCCTCAGAGCTAGCAATTGCAAACTGTGTTCCAGAGGTGGCCAGTGCTGGCAGCTGAACCAGCACTATAAGGCTCATCCAGGTAGTACTGGGTTTGAAGGTACAATGGAATTATGAGAGTTGCTGGGGCTTGGAAGTATGAGAGGCCAGAAGAGCTATTAGTGAAGGTGCAGCCTGAAAAACAGGTGAAGCCCTGTGACTGGAGGTGCCATGCAGAGAAGTTGAGGCTTGGCACAGTAAACAGAGCCCCTGAGGGGCTATTAGTGAAAAGTGCATCCCAGTGGCAGCAGAAGATCCCCACATTTTTGGAGATGCCAGTACCATGGGATGATCAGTAAGAACAAGCTGTGTGTACTGCAAAGGGCAGAGCTGGAGAAGCCATCCAAGCCTCGTGGAGAAGCCCAGAAGATGATGAGTGGATCCCAGATCCTGGGTATTGAGTTATTCTCACTGCTGGAGTTTGATTTTGCTGTGTTCATATTATGCCTGTGCCCTGAGTCTTCCTTCTTGAAGTAAGAAAATATTTAGTTTTTCGATTAGACAGCTCATGGTTGAGATTTTTAGATATATTAAATTTAAAATATTTATTTTTAAAAACTTTAATTCCTGACAATTTTACATGTGTATACAATGAACTTGATCCTATCCACTGTCTGCTTCCCATTCCTCTCTGCTTCTCCCTACTCCTTCCACTCCTCCCCACTTCTCCCCACTCCTCCCTACTCCTGCCCATTCCTCCCCAGTTCTCCCACTCCTTCCTACTCTTCCCCACTCT
>NC_034602.1:9068766-9072411 GCF_900095145.1 Mus pahari | reverse complement strand
ACTCCCACACACCATTTCTAGCACACTTGTTCCTTCCTTTCTACTTTCATGTCCTTTCCTCTTCTTAAAAAATAAAAACAAACTAACAAACAACAACAACAACAACAACAACAACAACCCCCAAAACCAAACCAAACAAAGCTCAATTAATAGACATTAAAATTTTAGAAAAGAGATTTTGGAGATTTACAGAAACTTTTTTTTTTTTTAATTTGGGTATTTTTAAAGAGACATTTAAAGTGTTTAAATTTGTAAGGTTGTGGGACTTGAAATTTGTAAAGTTATATTGTGGTGTTGGTATTAATGTGTGATCTTGGGGATAAACAAGAAAGAAAATGTTGTGGCTTAACAGAACTGTGTTTGTGTGTCAAGGTGATAAGGAGTCAGTTGTGTTGGCTAGTTTTATGTCAACTTGACACAAGCTATAGTCATCTGAGAGGAGTGAGCCTCAGTTGAAAAATTCCTCCAAAAGATAGTGTAGTAAATAGACAAGCCTATAGGGCATTTTTTAAATTAGTGATTGATGTGGAAGGGTCCATCCCACTGTGGGTGGGCAGACCCCCGGGATGATGGTTCTGGGTTCTATAAGAAAGCAGGCTGAGCAAGCCATGAGGTTAACTGTGAACATTTAACATAAGGCATAGACTAAACATTCCCATTTCCAAACAGAAGAACAACAGCATAAC
The DNA here is from genome assembly GCF_900095145.1 of Mus pahari. Taxonomy (NCBI): domain Eukaryota; kingdom Metazoa; phylum Chordata; class Mammalia; order Rodentia; family Muridae; genus Mus; species Mus pahari. The sequence goes on along the minus strand of NC_034602.1, from coordinate 9,071,725 downwards.
TAGGCTCAATTGCACCAATGCAAAACCAAATTCCTGGGCGAACCTGGACACCTCAATCGCACCTGGACACATGCCAGCACCTAGGACTTGTAATCAACTGGACTCCCAAAAGCTCGGATAGCCTCGCCCCTCTAGCTCTGCTGCCTTCAGTGTGCATAGATTCTCTCCTGGGTTGTCTCAGTTCTATGCTTTTTGCTCCCCTTGGCACATGTCCTGGAGTCCTGGCATCTCCATACACTGGACTCTCCACTGCGACTATGGTTTCATTATCACAGTTTTGCACAATGTCCTCTTAGGACCTCTGCTCAGAGATCCTTATCCTGCCACATACTGCCTGGCCTCATCTGCTCTTTCCCTCAGTGGTGGGTGGACCTTTCATGCCCTCAGAACCAGTATGGCACGAATGGCATTGCCAGTTCCGTTGCCAACTCAAGATGGAGCCAGCCTTCTTCAATCACAGCTGTATTAGCTTCTTTGCGCTAACCATGAGGGAGCACTTCTCTGTTGTCCCAGTGAAGGATACCAACCTTCTTTAGGACCAGTCTCTAACTAGTCATGACTGCTTTGTTGTTTGCACTCTCTTGGACCAATTTTTGGGCTTGCCTACGCACATTCCCTTTGCAAATAAACTGATTTGTTATGTCTACATTCAGCTCATTCAGGTTCCCAGGATACAGGTAGAATGAAGCCAGGAATTTTGGCCAAAATATCACAAACATGCCCTAACACAGTTCCCGATAGCATCCCTAGCATCCCCGCCACTCCCGGAAACGTCATGAATGCATCTTTCTCAGCATCCCTCTCTTGGCTCACTAATCCCTGTCTGTAGTATTCAATGGCATTGCTAGCACAAGGTTCTCTTCCCCATTCTTCCTACAGAACAGTTCCAGAGGCATCACAGGCACGTGCCCAGATCTATCACAGCAATGACTCATTACTCAGGACCAATTTCTGTTACTGTGATAAAATACTCCCACAAAGCAACCTAAAGGAGAAAGACTATTTCAGGCAGCATCCAAGCATGTGCACATGTATGGGGGGGGGGTGGAGCATGCTTGTGAGTGGAGTTTTTTTAAATTAAGATCAGTTTTCATGGACTGGCTCTGGACTGAATGAAAAGAAGAGAGTGCACTGAGCACCATGACTGCACTCTTGGCTGTTCATTGACTGCAGATGAAAAGTGTCCAGCTGTCTCAGCCTCCTGTCTCGGTGACTTCCAAAAACAGATGAACTGAAAGCCATGGGACACACTTTTGTGTGTCTTTGCATGTAGATTACTGTGATTCTTTTGTTTTTAGACTTGGATGGTCATGCTACTAAGGGTCAAATATTATATTATTTTAAAAATTGTTTTACTTCGTTCTGTCAATATTTCAGATTATCTTAATCCTTTCTAGGCTTTCTTTTACTTTCTTAAGGCATATCTGGAATAGACTTAGTTATGTCTAATTTAACCCTGTTATTAGGTCTGACCTACCTAAGGTCTACTGAATTCCTCATATATGTAGCAAGGTATTCTGGGTAGTAGGAACTGATTGAGTTTCAGCCCTGAAACTTCAGGGCTAAAGTGAGCTTTGGTTAGTAATCAGCTGTACTCTCTAAGCAGTTGTTCTTCCATGGCTCATTATTCAGCCTCTGATTGGTTGCCAGTCAAAGTCATAACTGTGCAGACTTCTGATCTTTCTCTGTGGAGCTCCATCTTAGCTTTGATTACGATCTCCATTTCCACAGAGGACACTGCTAGGCTTTTTCTGGGCTTCTTTCTTGAACCACTTCCAAAGACTTCCTTCAAGGAAGAAAGTAAGAGCAACTGTATATAAAGTCTGTCTTGTCTTAGACCTTTCTGTTGGACATTAGCATACCTTACTGGCTATTTTTTGATATCTGATTAATGATTGTTTCATTTTGTCTATTTACAGGGTCGGGGTTATAGGAGAAATGAGATTGTAATGACTCTTTTAAGTGCCACAGTCTTACAACAACAACAACAACAACAACAACAACAAAATCTTTTCTGGAAAAAAACGTTTTACACCAGTGTGCGTGCACAGACGTCATGGCACATGGTGGCAGTCAGACAATAACTTGAGGTTGTCCATCTCTCCTCCCTCATGGGGAGTCACATCAGGTTGCCAGGTTCTGGGGCGCGGTGCCTTATCCTTTGAGCTATCTCATCAGCTCTTTCAGACAAATTCTCCTTCAGGGACTAGATCTTATATTCTACATTTTGGCTTAAAAACAAATGGTACTAAGATATCCCACAAAGAACTAGACCTAAGTTTTATAGCTAGGGACTAAACTAATAGCAGTTTAGCCTGTAGTAAACATAGCAGAGATGATCTTTGTAATCCAAATCCTTCTAGAGCCAAGTGTATTCCAACTGCATTCCTTCTCTCTGTCCTCAGATTCCTGTTATCTTTCTTAGGGCAAAACTTTTTTCCTCAGAAAGTCTAAAATATTTTTTAAATTACCAGCCTTAAAGGAAGGAACTGTGTCTCCAGTGCTGATAGATTTAGCAGATGGTGGGGACTCTAAGGCAGACAGGAGAACCATCTGGTAGGATCTTTCCATGTAGTTGCCTACTTATAGACACTGAGACAGCACCAGTCTCAAGCAAATTAACTCCTCCCTTCTCTTGTCAAATAAAAGCATACCTTTGCTCAACTTACATCTGCGTAGCCTGAGGCCATTGCCACTTCACATTAGTTTCACAAGCATTTGTGAGTTGCATCAGCCTTGTGACTGATCTGCACCCAGAGATTGTACCATTCAAGTTACTGAACAGTGTATACAGAGCTCTAGACATAACTGGAATAGTGTGTGTGTGTGTGTGTGTGTGTGTGTGTGTGTGTGTGTGTGTGTGTGAGAGAGAGAGAGAGAGAGAGAGAGAGAGAATTCTACTAGGTCAATATTCTGTTCTTTCCAGAACAGAACAGAAGCAGCTGTGGAGATCTTGCTA
>NC_034602.1:9016036-9068151 GCF_900095145.1 Mus pahari | reverse complement strand
GAGAGAGAGAGAGAGAGAGAGAGAGAGAGAGAGAGAGAGAGAGAGAGAGGAAAGATTTTTTTTTTTTGGCAATCTGATTAAAACCGTTTCTGAACTCTTTTGTCTAGGGTAACTTTCTGTCCCCTGCTTGTCAGTTACCATACACTACCTCTATTTTCATGATTTTATGTCTTCTATCCTCAAATATTTATGGCTATATTCTTAACACACACATAAGGACAGACTAAGTTGCTATAATTAAGAGATTTAAAAGTAAGAATTGAATTTGTCTCTGTCAACAGGGAGGGCAAACAGTCCAGAATAGCAGGGTGGCTTTGCTCCAGATGGTCAGAAAGCAAGCTAGGGTCCATACTGTCATCCTGTCACCCCAAGTGTGGTTTGTGTGTGATGGTGGTTGCAACTTTGTCTCTAGATGTTGAAGGGAGACAAACTCTAAAGTCCTGTATGTCCACATCACCGAACACCTGCCAGGTCCCCATACTTGTCTTTCAGCTCATGTGGTAACAGGACTGGAAAGCTAATGGGAAAGAACTGATTGCTCCACTTCCTACCAATGATGCAGGGCTGTTGTTGTTCTTTCCATCCACTGCACAGTGCCTCTTAGTGTGTGTGACCTATGTTCCTATTCTTCTCTCTCACTCTCCAGCTTTGTGACAGCTCTTAAGAAAAATGACAGTTGTAGGAAAGACTTCTAGGAAGCCCTTAGGCCTGCCAAGAAGAGAAAACATCAATCCAAATGGTTTCATTCCATTTACCTTCCTCCTACATTCACTCAGAACTTCAGTCACTGAGCTCGTACCTTCTCCATATGTACCCTGTTTTTCTTCCTGTGAGTAGGAGCAGGACCTGATAGTCATTAAGATAAAGATATAGACACTGACTAACTCCAGTATTAAGTTCACTGAGATAGGAAAGGTTTAAAGGATGACAGAAACTCCTTCATGCAAGAGCACTAGCACATATCTACTAAATCATACAGCATTTGTGTTGAAGCATGACTTTCAAGGGCATTGACTCAAGCTGAAGACTAAGTACTATGGCCCTGGGAAGATGGTAGAAACTATACCCCCATAGTAACAAAGATCTGGAAGATAGCATACCAACTAGTTGCTGCACTATGTCACCCCATGCCCATAGATGAAGCCACAGTGTCTGGTAGAGTCTTAGCTGCCCATACCACTGTTTAAGGAAATCTCTCTGGTTTATACCTCCTAGTTTTTATTCTTGTTGCCTTTGGTTCTCATTTTTTACCTCAGTCAGAGTCCCTTTGTCTCAGACTTGACTTGGGACTCCTAGCCCCAAACCTTCCTTTATCTATTGCTTTATATGCTCTCTTTCTTTGATTTTTTAAACCAACTCATCCCTGAACCCTATTTCTGCTTTTTTTTTTTTTTTTTGCTTCAAACTCTACAGCTATGGGTCAGCTTAGCTCTATCTCAAACCTCACACTTCCAGGGAAAGAGTTAGAATCACCCCTTTCTTTTAAATAAAGTTACTGGGCTGGTTGATCAGGTGAATAATACTTGATGAACAATGAAAATCACAAAGGGTTTATGGTAAGTATATCTCAGAAATGTTTAGAAATTCCTCAAAAAATTAAACATGGAGTTGTTTTATGACCCAATCTCTCTCTCTCTCTCTCTCTCTCTCTCTCTCTCTCTCTCTCTCTCTCTCTCTCTCTCTCTCTCCAATATAGTGGAGAGCACATACTTTATAAAAGCTTGCAGCTAGATCCTCATAACCACACTATTCACAATATAGAAAATATGTGAAAGTTCTAGTCAAGAAACAGAACATGGAATATGCATATACTAGAACATGATTTAGTCACAACAAATGGAAAAATACTGTCATATATTAGGACATGTGTGAATCTTGGAAACATGAAAGAAAGTAGGTGAAAAGATCAAATGCTGATGTTGATATTGAAATGTAAAATCCAGAATAAGCAAATTTAGAGATAAAGAAAATTAGTAAAGGATGGAGAAAAGAGAGATAGAATGTTCTAGAATTAGATAATGGTCATAATTTCACAGCCTTATTAATATACTGAATCAAATACCCTAAAATAGTGAATTTTATGTTTTATGAAGCATAGGTTAAGGACCAAGTACTGTACTCGAATTCCAAACATCAACTGGACTCTTGCAACGTTCAAGCAGCAATCTGGGAGAATTACTTGGGACTCTTAGCTGACAGTAGAGTGTATACCGTGTGATCTCACTGCTCAGAAAAGAATGAATTGCAATGGATGGTATCTTAACTTAAGCAGGGAACACTCCTTCCTGCTGCTGTTCATCAAAATGTTCCATTTCTATGGACTCTGGTTTATTTCTGAGGATTTAAAACAAAATTCAACAATTAAAAATAAACAAAATATTTACATTGCTATGCAATGGATGAATCTCAAGAACATTTTGCTGGTGAAAGGAACCAGATTCTGAAAGGCAATATTTTTAATGCCAGTCACACAAAATTCTGGAAAGAACAAACTGTAAGGACAGAAATTATGTTGGTGGCTAATGAAATTGACTGAAAAAGGCCATGAGATGATGTGTCATGATTGTGGAAATAGCCACACAACCAAATGTTCAACAACTCACTGAAATATGCAAGCTCCTTAGTGAAGATAAATTTAAATTTCTCAATAAAATACTTGCAAACCCAATTAAGGATAACTTGAAAAAGAACTTTTACCATGATCAGGTTGGTCTAATTCCAGGAATGTACATGGTTAAAAACCCACACCAATAAATAAATGTAACACTTCATATAAATGGACTCAAGGACAGAAATCTCTACTGTTTTCTTATGATTTCTGACTCTGATGAAATAATTAGTTTTGTATTTTGGCCTAGCAGTTCACAGTGCTCTGTTTCTTTAGTTAGTTTCCATAGCAACGATCATGCTCCTCCACTGGTGCTGTGCTTGCTCATTTCCTGTGGCCCGGAACGGATATGGACATTTGGTTGTTGTTAACATTTTAAAAGATTTATTTATTTCACTTTATGTTTGAGTATCTTCCTGTATGTATGTTTGTGTACCACATGTGTGCCTGGTGCCCATGGGGGTCAGAAGAGGTCATCAGTTTTCTTGGAACTGGAGATATGGACAGTTGTGAGCTGCCATGTGGGTGCTGGGAATGGAACTAGGGTTCTTTATAAGAACAAGTGATCTTAATTCCTGAGCCATTTTTCCAGTCCTATATATGTTTTAAGATTTATTTATTTATTATATGTAAGTACACTGTAGCTGTCCTCAGACACCCCAGAAGAGGGAATCATATCTCGTTAAGGGTGGTTGTGAGCCACCATGTGGTTGCTGGGATTTGAACTCTGCACCTTTGGAAGAGCAGTTCGGTGCTCTTACCCACTGAGCCATCTCACCAGCCCCAGTCCTATATTTATTTTTAAAGAGTTGCTATTTGTATATGTGTATGTATTTATGTGTGTCTATATATGTGTATATTATAGCCTAGAGCAATGACACCAACTAATCATAGATTGTAAACACTCTGCACCTGTAAGCCAAAATAAATTGTTTATACAGTATATCATCTCAGATATTTGTTATAGCAACAGGAGCTAACATATCATGTTAGATTATGATATAATTCTCAACATCATTATAATCTCTTTTTAGATATAGTTATGTGCAATTTTCTTTTGAAAGTTAAAAAGTGAAAATAACATTTTTTTGTCTCCTGGGAAAGTATACATCAGCACTCTTTGTTATGCCATGGCTTAGTTGATACTCTACCCTACTCAATGGGCCAAGAAGCTCTTATCAGGGTGTACAGCGTCAGCCACGATATTCAGTACTTCTTAAAAGTTTGTGTCTTTCTAGCTGAATCACTGTCCAGAAAGTAAAGGTCACCAGTTAAACCTTGACTATCATAACTCCAGGTCATGACAGTCTTGAGAAAAGTTTAAAGATAAATGAGCATTGTATTTTGAACTAAAGGGCATTTGCCTGGACTGCTGTTGAAAACCAAAGAAAGAGTTCTAGACTTCGAGATTAGCATTGTAGAAAACAAAATCAGCTCATTAAAGCCAACACAAGGAAGTCTTTCTTTTTGGAAATAGTCAGAAAATGTACTATTTGACTATCTCTGGACTTCCATGCTTTCAAATAAAATCAATAATAACTACTGGACCCTGACCAGACATAAAGCATTATGTCAGGCACTGAGAGCCCACGAGCTATAGACCTGACTGCTCTGCTGGTCACAATTTAGTAAGTATGACATAGACCATGTAAGAAATAACACCAGCAGTTAGCTTCAGAGTGGGGGTATTGCCACACAGCAGCATGTGACCAAGAGTAGGTCAATTCCATGTGCCAGAAGGTCCCATGGGAGTTTTCCTCCCGTTGAGCAGGACTGAGCTTTGTAAAGATGATGGCAGCTTATTTATGAAGCATGTGGGTGTGGTGGATAGCTGAGAAGGAAGGGGAGGAGGAGCCCGAGCCTTGGAAGTCCCTCTATTAGGATCTGTTAAAAGGATGCTGATTGAGTAATTTTCTCATATTATCTGGTTTACCCATGATCCAGCACACTGACACAAGCTTAAAAGTCTTCTCTAGCCATTATTGTGGGGGTGTTTCCCTTCTAAAATGGCCTGCTGACTAACATAAGTCAGGGGGAGGAGGCAGTATCACAGAATGAAAGGTTCAGAGAGCAAAGGGATGTATTGTGGGTAACTGGATAGCAGTTGTGCTTAATTTTACATTTTAACGTGGGTCGGGATGAAATAGGCAAACACACCATAAAACTTATAGTCAATTTAAAACAAACAGTTATCTCTATTTTAAGTAAAAATTCAAGGGTAATGCATTTTGAAAGGGCCACAGTACCCATGCTTCAAAGTGAGCCAAGGGAATATGGAATTGTGCCAACTAGACCTCAAGGGTATTGAGTGAAAACTGTTTCAGAGTCTTGTGATCGCCATCTAAGAGATGGAGACAGAATATAATCAATATTTGGCAATGGCAGTAAATAGATTCAGAAAGACGGGAAAAGGCATCTGGTCAGTTAAATTCTTAATAACTTGTGACCACGCTCAATTGTATTGTCAGCATTGGGAGGATACAATAAAGCACATTTATATGAGTTGTAGATTGCATTACAACTAAGCTATTAAGTTCAAAGATACAGTATCCCCAGGAAACAAAGCATTCACACAAAGCCTTCTTGCATCTCCCCTCCACTCCATGCTGACTGAGTTTTTATTCTGACCGCTGGCTTCAGCATTTTGAGGAATCTTCCTCTCAACAGGACATTGATATCTGAGCAGAACAGAAAATTGTCCTCATTTCCAACCTAAAGGTGGCATATTTACATAAGCTTCTCTCTCATTTAAACCTGTCATAATCCCCAAGGATTTAATAGTTGAAATGCAAAGTCCATTTTTAATAAATAAAAAGTCAGACAAAGCAAACCTCATCTGGAGAATTTTAACAAATCACTTTTCTTCCTTTAGGAAAATGCTGTCTTCTTTAAAAAGTTGTATGGTTTCATCTGATATTTCTACTTTCCAGGAAAAATATTCAAATGAAAATGTATACATATGTGCATGTGCATATAAAGGTGTTCAGAAGCTGGCCTCAAAATGTGCTGCTCAGCATATTGATTATTTAGGGTTAAAAGAAGTTGAGAACCAGCTCTTGTCTTCCGTGCTTCAAGTACGGTGTCCACTTTCTCCTTTGGTAAAGCAAGGTTACATTCTGAAGATTCCACTAGTCAAGATACCCATACCAGGAAAAAGAAATGTCAGGAGTCAGCTTTTGTTAGGAGAATCTCTTACTGCAGGACTGGGTAGGGTTAGTCATTGTTCAGTTTCTTCTGACCTTTCTGTTCTCCTCCACCCCTCTGCCAAAGGCCCCAAATGCTGTCCTTCCTGTAATGCAGGTTGATTTGTGGCAATTGTCAGGTCACTTCCTTGAGTCTGATATTTTGATGGAACTCAGATACACATGCATTTAAGAGAAACTGTTTTTCTCCTGTTTATGTTAATTTAAGGCTCAGATCCAGAACTCAGCCTACCGGGGTGAGAGGAAGCAGTCTTCCTGTCTTACACACAGGAAGTAAGGAAGGACTGAGATCATAGGTTCACCTGACAGTGCAATATAACTAACCGTTTTTAATCTTACTTCCCACGTGTATCTAAATCAGAGGTGGTTCCGAGGTTTTCATTTTGCATTTGATAGCTGTGTTGAAAGGCAGCTAGTCTGCTGTGATACTCTAGTGAACATATTAAAACAGGGTTAGTTATTAGCTCTTGAGGTTGCAGTACTGTTACAGGAACTTAGAGGAAAAAAAGATATATCTGTGTTAAAGAGTCTGTAAGACTGGACTGACTGACAAACAGCACTCCCTGACTGTAGAAAGTTGGGATGTGCAGACATAGAACCAAATTATCCAAGGCGACATTTATCACCACTGATCACTCAGCTGCATCTGACCTAACACTCTTATGACTATCATGTGGAATATAGTAACTTAGTAGACTTTATCTCCCATCATCCCTGAAGCTAAATATGTCATCAGATAGCATCTGGAAGCTGTAGTAGACTTCTTGGCTTTGCTATAGCTCGCCTAACTGGTGATTCTACCGCTCTGTTGAAAGTGTCTTGATTTATGATTGTCTTTCATTCTCTAAGTATACAAAGTTCATGAACCTGTTGTCATATTAGAACATGGTGCTTGGATATCCTGAGTCTGTGTCTACAGGCTATCATCTCTTAATTTGACTCCAGAATGAATTCTCTTTTCTCAAAAGAAACTTTCTCCAGAAAACCACAGTGGGAGCTACGTGTCTGCACCAGCAAGCCCCTTTATGTGTCTCTCAGTTTGGTCTAGGACTACTGGTCTTTTCTCCATCCAACAGGATAGAATCCACATCCCAGACCCTAGGATCAGGGATCTTATTTTTCTCGTTTCTCTTTGTTGACAGCAGGATGAGGCCTGCTCTAGGTTACTACATGTTTGTGTAAGACAGTGATTTTTTTTCAGGCTATGCTTTATCCTAAGAGACTCCCTTTTACAAGCAGCTTTGACTCCAATTTTAAGGTAAAGGGCCATTTCTCTAGGGTGAGCCTGTAAACACTGTCATCTCTTCTGGCCCACCCATGGAGCACAGACTGATAAATGACCTATTCCTGGGAGTAGAAATGGAACCACTGCATAAATGTATTGGGATAAATTGAGACTGCAGGCACACAAATTTAAAACCATACCAGAGAAACCAAATAACTTATCAGACACACCAGACCTAGGAAAGAGTGGGACTCCCTCACGTGGACCTCCAAACATTCTAGCACTTTGATGGCAATGACCCCATCATGACCTGTCATTTGATACTTGGTTTGTGTGTGAGTGTGTGTGTGTGTGTGTGTGTGTGTGTGTGTGTGTGTGCAAAGACTCCCCAGCTGACCCTGGAACCTCAGTTCCATCCCCTGCTATTGATTTAGTTTCCTCAAGGACATCTATCTGGGCATACACCTTGTTGACTGAATTCTGACCTTCCTTCTGGATTATTTTCCTTTTACTTATTTTCTTTTTCCTTTCCTTTTAAAAAACATTTTTGGGGTGCTAGGGGCTGAGCCTTAGGTTTTTCCTGTATGCTAGGCAAGTGTTTATTCTTGAGCTACGTCCACAGATGAATTTTTCTATTAATTATTCCCTCAAGAAAGTGAGGAACTTCTAACTCTTCAGATTTGACCTTAAAAAAACAACTCCCCAGGACACACACACACACACACACACACACACACACACACACACACACACACACAGAGAGAGAGAGAGAGAGAGAGAGAGAGAGAGAGAGAGAGCAAGCCAGCCAGTACTGTCTAAATGGATACTCACCCCATTATTTTCTTCAAAGAACTTAGCTGACCACTAGGTCCCATCAACATGAAGCTAAGCTGTTTTTAGACAACATCTGAGGTCCTCAGAAAAGGTTTCCTCACTTCTGAAACCTGCCTACTTGGTGTTTCCAATGTATTCAAAGGCTCCAGATTTATGACTTTTTTTGTTTTGTCTCTACGAAAACTTCATGAAATTGTTGCCATTTTAGAACATGGAATTTGGAGTAACCTAAATCTGTATTCCCTTGCAATCATTTCTCTTATTTGGTTCCAAAATAAGTGATCTCATTCCCTTTGAGATGAGAGCTGTTTCTTATATAAATAACCCTAACAGTACCAATTCTATCTGCACATATTTATACTTCATCTAGACCTCATTAGGAACCAGTGTGACTCAGTGAGTGAGTATAGTCACTGTTTGAACTTTCGTTCACTGTTAACATGTAATGCTTGTTTTTCTTTCTGGGGGTGGGGGTATCCATGCCTGCTAGATACCCTTTGCTGAGGTGGTGGGGAACTCCATTTTCTACTCCTGTGGAATAAATAAATAAATAATTAGGAGTTTGGGAAGATGAGCACCTAGGCTTCTTGCTTCAGGACAGATGCTCCTAATTTATAGAAAATGGAAAATGGAACCATGCAATATAGAAACTGTGTATAAATAGTCTTTGTAAGGTTTATTTACCTTATATGTATGAATATTTTGCCTGCATGCATGTATGTGTATCACATGCACGATTAGATCCCTTGGAACTGGGGTTATAGATAGTACTAAACCACCTTTAAGGGTGCTGGGAATTGAACCCAGGTCCTCTGCAAGAACAAGTGCTCTTAACCGCTGAGCCATTTCTCTACTACATGTATTATAAATAATTTGTTGTTGAGATCAGGCTATGCCCTAGTCCCAGTCACTCCCTATTATTTAAAGCAGTGATTTCTCAAGCCAGGCATTGCCCCATGAGACTTCATTTTACAAGTGCTTTTGACACCATTTTGAAGATGGAAGATAACTCAGTTGGGTGGACACATGAATGGTCACCATCTATCCGGAACCACAGCAGACTGATTCCTGGGAAAGGAGTCCAGCCCATGCATTTACTGGGATGAATGGAGGCTTGTGAGAGCACATGGGGTGTTAAAACTGTATCACAGGGCTTGTGAGATGGCTCAGTGGGTAAGAGCACCCGACTGCTATCCTGAAGGTACGGAGTTCAAATCCCAGCAACCACATGGTGGCTCATAACCATCCGTAACAAGTTCTGATGCCCTCTTCTGGAGTGTCTGAAGACAGCTACGGTGTACTTACATATAATAAATAAATAAATCTTAAAAAAAAAAAAAAACAAAACAAAAACTGTGTCACAGAATCCATGGCCATGAACAACCATTTCAGACTAGGGGGATGGCGCAACTCTCACCTGAGTCACATAAAGAGCTGAACACCTGTATCACTGTGGTGATGGCTCTAGTCTGTCACTTGAGCACCCTGTACTTACCAGATAGGCAGAGAACTGTCCTGGGGGCTTCAGGCTGTCTCCATCCCTGCTGTTGAAACAGCATACTAAATTGTTGACTGCTGTCCTGTTTGCTTCTCAGGACCTGCTGTCCATCCGTTTGTCTGTCCTTTTACCTGGACCCACTAAAACCTGGAGAGGTGCTTCATTCAGCAAGAGACAGCATAGAAAGGCAGAGACAGAGAGTGAGTGGTAAGAGCTGGGGGGGAGTCAGCCTTCAAAGAAATCTCATGAGCAAACCTGGCTTTTGTAAATTTTCAGAGCTGGGAGTGATTTAGTTTCAGATAGCATATGTGACCAAAAATAAATGAATAAATAAATAAATAAATAAATAAATAAATGGGAGGGGGTTGGAATCCAGGTATAGAGCTGTTATCTGCAGCATAGACAGCTCCCTTAACCCTACCACAAAGAGTTCCAGGTAAAGGTGAGATGGTCTGATTTCTTCAATTTTTTTTTTTTTTTTTCGAGACAGGGTTTCTTTGTATAGCCCTGGCTGTCCTGGAACTCACTTTGTAGACCAGGCTGGCCTCGAACTCAGAAATCTGCCTGCCTCTGCCTCCCGAGTGCTGGGATTAAAGGTATGCACCACCACGCACGGCTGATTTCTTCAATTTTTAAGATTTGATTTCTGAGAGTGTGATCACTGTCTTCAAGGCGTAAACTGTAATGTAACTATTATTAAGATTAGAGTAAAATATGCATGTTCTCCTTAGTGGTGGTGGGGGTTGGGTTGGGTGAATCCAGGATAGCTGGAGTATTTGGTCAAATTGCTGTCGATGAAACTTTCACGCTTTCTCAATTTATTATTCTTCAATAAAAGTGACACTGAGGAAAGATCAAGTGTTCATCTGCTTCTGATGCTGCACTTACCACTTCCCACACCTCTAGTGACATTTTGTATTTTCAAAACAAGAGATAACTGGGAAATGAAATGTGAAAGAAATATGGCATGCAGAGTCTTGAGTTCCTGTGTTACCAGAGCAAGGCAGGATGTGTTGGGGATTGAGAACTTATCTGGCACACATTCGTAATTCATGCAAAATTTTATTAACTTATGTACAATTTTGGTTTTATGCTTCTCACTAATAGAAGTCTTGAAGGTAGCTTTTTTTTTTTCCCTTTCTTCTAACAGTAATTTTAAACCCTTGCTTTTTTCTTTTCCAGATCCTGTTAGAGCTGGTGAAATAGGTCATCTTATTATTAAGAAAAACATTTTTTGAAGACAGGGTTTCACGAATCCTATATTGGCCATGAACTCACTATGTATCCTAGGATGTCTCTGGCTTTTGCCCTTCCTGAGTGCTGGGATTACAGGCTTGTACTACTATGCTTAGTTCTGGGTGGTGTTGAGAATTGAATACAGGGTTTTGTGAGGTATAGGCAAATACTGTATGAGCTCCAATATAGATAATATTTACTAATACAGGTAAAGAGCAAATCTAACCAACAAGTATTTGAATATCCACAAAGGGTATTACAACGCTTTGAGATTATGGTACTATTTATTGCACTGAGGAATGCACAAAAATCACAAAGATGATACATGTGTTCTCATGGAAAACAGACTGCCTCAAAAGCAGTTTTATGTTTCTAATAATCTTAGCTCACAAACATTAGTGTGGTATTATTGGTTATCAAATATTAGTGATTCCATTATTCTGCTATAGAATATAAGGAAGATAGATCATCTGCAACCTTCTTACAGCTAATTCAAAAATGAGCAAAATTATGAGCAAACCATGAACCAACCTTTAAGGACTTAAAATATAAATAACTCATTTAAGTAATGGGATTCCTCTGAAATTGATTGGGCTTCCTTGTTTATGTTAGAGACTAATGCTTTACTTCATAACATTTTCCATCTTTATTTCTTTTACTCAATTAAAAAAAAGTATTATTACAATCTATTGGGCAAACTGGTTTTTCTGAAGATACTAAATATAAACTAGAAATAGAGGCTGAGAGATTTTCACTTGAATATACTTTTATTTAGATCGCAGTACTAACAACATGATAGACTTTCACAAATCATAAAGCACACACTATTTAAAATATTTTGCTGTTCACAATTTCAATGTAGCATTATTACTGTTTGGTACTAGGCTCAAAGACGACATTTTGATTCCTCAGCCTTTGGCTGTCTGCTGATGTCAACATGACTATCTAGTCACGCAGAGGAGAGAAACTCAAAAGCCGTCTCCTTTTCCTCGGTCAGCTCCTTTGCCGTCAGGTCCATCTTTTCACGGGAGAAGTCATTAATGGGGAGGCCTTCAACAAACTTCCAGGTCTTATTCTGTCAGACAACAAGGGCAAGAGCTTCAGTTGAAGAGACAGTGACTTTTCAGCAGGGACAGCCTAGCTGAAAATGATACCTCAAAGCACACCTATTTTAAAGCCTGACTCTAAATTGGAGTCCACTTTTAAAAATCATACTCAGGATGAAATCCAGCCAGGGTCTCCTGCATACTCGGGAAGAGCTCTTCCAGAACACAGGGCCTATACAAACTAGAAGCACTTCAGTGTGGGAAGTGAGCATGCCCTGTATGAACAAGCACGTACAACAAGAGCACCACCGTATCCAGGACCCCAGTGCTTCAGACTCACGGAGAGGCAAGGCTTCCCTAGTCCTGGTGTGATACTGACAGTGTGTGCAGAGTCGGCGGGATCAACTGCAGCTCCTCTTCAGAGACCATTAGTGGTCTGCCTCCTGTTCAGCTCTGAGTTTCTAGGATATTGCTAGTGCAACTTTATCATGCCCAGTCCCCGCTTTCTGAATATGCCTATGACTTCTTCATTCTCTCAGGTCAGTCCCAAAGTGACAAATATCATGACACTCGAGTTTGAAATGCATTGAGTTTTCAAAGAAATCCACAGAAAGTTATAATGAACCAATACCATGATCATAATAAACAATAATGCTGAGCACTATGCGTTTGTGAGGAAATTAAACTCTATTTTGGGTACAATATAGAGTTCTGTAATAACCAAGTATCTAGTAGTAAGAGTTAAATCTTGCTTTACAGATTAGTTTCAGTATTGAATTAAAGACTTAGCATTAGGAAGGAATATCTATATATATTCTATAAATATTATATACATATATGCTATACATATCCACAGATATTTAATATCATATGTGTGTATATGTATGTGTGCCTCTTCCACGTTACCCCACCTTGATCACGACAGGGAATGAGTAGAGCAGGTCATCAGGGACACCATAGGAGTTGCCATCAGAGATAACACCCATCGACACGAACTCTCCCTGAAAGAGTTTACATTATCATAGCTTTCGGGGATTGGTTTACACAATTAGCTAACAACCTGCTACAATGAGAACATGACTTCCTTGACTCTGCATAACTGCTGTTTGTAAGGAGTCAGCAGCCACACTGGGTCACAGATATCACTTCATCTACACTTCCAGATCATGTACAATAGTGGACAGCTTCACACTCCCTTTTTTCATTTTTTAAAGATTAAACAATGTATTTCTTGATCTGTATATGTCTATCTGTGCATGCACATGTATGTACCGGTCTCTTGGAGCTGTGGTTATAGGTGGTTGTGAGTTGCCTGACATGGATGCTGGGAATGAACTTGGCTCTTCTGTAAGCACAGCAACCACTCTTCACTGCTGAGCCATCTCTCTGGCCCCAAACACCACCCTTGTTTTATAGTTGAGACTATAATGGCCCATTACAGATTTTAAAAAGAACGGCCTTTAACTCCTAAAGTCTTCCATAATAAACATCATGGAATAGTTAACAGCACAGCTTAGGAAAGGTTAAGTAACACTTGGGGGCTCCTTGACTAGCAGGTACGTGAGCTAAGAAATGAACCCAACTGGCTTAATTGCATTTTTTTTTCAATCCAGAAAGAAAGGCCAGTACAAATGAGAACCCTCACCTCTGGGGTTCCAAACCAGATGTCTCTGATGTGGTCTGCGATGGCTTTCGCAGCAGACATTGCACTGGACAGCTTCCGAGCCTTGATGACAGCAGCACCACGCTGTTGCACAGTCTGGGTGGGGCACAGAGAGACAGTGGTACCTGAGCATGCCAGCCAAATCCTCATCACCACTGCAAGCATGGCTGAAAGAGGACCCTCCAACATTAATCTTACTATCCTAATTCAGTTTTTCTCCCTTTTTGGAAAGGTAGAAATTCCTATAGAACATGTGACACTAAATACTGAGAAGCAGATTTTGGTATAAACAGAAGTAGATGGCTCTGTTTTTCTGACTTTGAGAATCTCAACTGTCATAGATCAGGTCACATCAGACAATGATAACCATCTTTTTGCACACTCCAAAAGAATATATTAGCAATATATTATAAAGCAGCTGTCCTTGACGGTCCCACAAGGCCCTGGCAGATACTCAGCTCAGCAGTGTGCTGTCTCTGCAGGCTGCTCAGAGGATTCACCTCCTTCTTACCATGATGAACTCTCCCTTCAGCCAGCTGTCGTCTTTCAGGGCTTCATACACACCAACTTCCTTTCCTTGCAATTTCACCTTGGCATGATTGACATCTGGATACTGGGTTGATGAATGATTTCCCCAGATAATGACATTCTTTACATCATCAGCAGTTACACCGAGTTTAAGAGCAATCTAGTTCAATTTAAAACAATCATATCAGTTAGGCAATTGAGTTTTATTGCAAATTGTACCTTGTTTGACAGACGTCCTTAAGTGAAGGTAAAGAGCTTCTGAAACATTAAGCAAATACAAGCTACACGGACTTGAAAAAGGGCAAATTTTATTGCTCAGCAATATCCTAAAACACTTAATGATGTCAACAACTATGAACCTGAAACCTTGCAGTGTAGAGTATCTAAGAGCATCCTGTAATTTATGATTAGATTATTAGCACAGTATGTTTACCAAGAATAAAACAATGACCAACAGGTGAGCTGATTCTAACACACAAATCTGAGCTCTGCTCTGCTCCTCTTCGAGGGAGGCCACCTCATCTGTGGTCAGGTACTTTAGGTGTACTTATTCTAATCTGGTGAAATTTGTGTTATTAATTTTTAATTATAGTTAGAGATTATGTTGCTATTAGAAGGGACTTTCATCATCAAACTGTGACTGCCCCTAGTTTTGAGGACTAAGTCTTGTGATGTAACACAATGACAGAATGGTCATTCTAATAAACTCAGCAGAAGCTGAAAATATTCTAAGCTGAAATGCATTTAAAACAGAGATCATAATGAACTCAGCATGCTTTAAACACACTCAGAACATTTGCATCTGCCTATAGCTATACAAAATCTGCTCTCACAATCTTTTTATAAGAAAATATTTAACACATTTATGAATATTTATACTAATACTTTGGGTAAAAATCAGAGTGTACTAAGAACTTTCGAACTCTTGACTCTTGACCCCTTGAATATCAGCTTTAACTACTCAAAAATAGTGAAGACAACTGCCTCTAGGCGTTTCCTCACTGCAGGCCCCTCAGGTTCCCTTCCTTTGCCTATGGTCTCTTATTCCTTTGATCTCTTGAGTTAACAAAGCACAGGTATTCTGTGCCTAGCAGGTGCTGCTTCTGATTGTAAATCCTGTCAGAACCAGGGTGAAATTAATACATATAAAGGGTAACAATTCTTGCTTCCTTAGGCAAACTTTCAAGTTTGTCAAACAGATGTGCTAGCTTTTTGACTAATTCTCCAGCCCTAATTTCCCCTCCCTCCCAGCAGCAGCTCTGTCTAATCATCTTGTATGTACATATATATTATGCAAATCATCTTGTATGTACATACATATTATGCAAATCATCTTGTATGTACATATAGATCATGCACGCATACATCTAGCATTGGTTTTCACATACACAGAGTTCAGTAGGTGATAAATCAGCCACTGGTAATTAAAGCTTTTAAATTTTTGAACAAATCACGGAGGACGTGTCACGACTCCTGTATGACAACTTTGTTTTGGGTTTAATTACTTCTCATTTGGATAACAACTTCTATAAGAGGAAGAAATGCTTCTTGAAACTCTGATAGCCCTCACTGTGCCAGACCGACACACAGAAACACTGAAACTGCCTAGCCAGGCCTGTGAGGAACAGACTGTGCCCGAATGCATGCACCAGGAAAACATTCTTGGTTCATTTATGACTTTTGCCCCAACAAGGGAAACCATTTCAAGCACTAGGACAAAGTGCCACTCTGTGAGACTTGGGGACTGCTGCTGCCCAGGCCTGAAGACGACCATGGAGTGGCTTGCCAGAGTCCTCTGCAGGAGTTAAAGGGAGACTCACTGGTTAGCCCACATCGACAACTGCTGTCAAGTTTTCTTTGTGCCCCCCATGCCTAACCTGGGTCCCAGTCTAATCTCCCCTTTTCTAGTCACCATGTGACCACTATACTTATAACCTAAAGCATCTCACAGATTATTTAATAACTAAGTTAACTGGAGTGTTGGAGAAGACATTTACAGTATGGCTCTTTCAACTTTAGGCTATATCTCTCTTAATAATAAAAACAATGATAATAGCAGTGAATTTTTACTATGTTTTATTATGTAATAACACCATGAGCTAGTAAAATGTATTTAGTTTACTTAATACTACTGTATAGAGCATACACAAGGGTTTAGTTTATATTCTGTGAATCTAGTAGGTTCCAGCATTATTTACTCTATGACTTTGGGCAGGTTCCCTGATTGCTTAGAGTCTCATGTATCTTTTCTGTAAAGCAAGCAAATTAAATGCCTCATCCAGTCACCACGAGAATTAAAACCCATATAAAGCACAAAACTTGCAGGAAACTTAACAAATTATTTTCTCTCATTGAATATTCCAGAGCTGAAAGAATCAACTCTCAGTCTAGGGCAATGAATTTAAAAAACAAAACAAAACAAAACAAAACACTTTAAATGCATGTCTTTTTCTGTTTAAGGTATAGTTTTCTTAAAGCTAACATGGTAAGTGGTGCAGCTTCACCGAACTATACAGAAGCAAAGGTCTGTGGTTGAAGCAGAGTAGACAAAACAGTGCTAGAGAAAAGGGAAAAGCACTGTACGCGAGGACTCCAACTCCATCTAACGTTAAGAACTAGCCTGGATGTGCAGCTTAGCTCCCAATGCCTTGAAAAGCTACTGCTAATCTCCGAGTCACTGGTTCCTTTGACATCTAAATCCTCGCCTCCAAGAAATAAGGAGTGATATGATTTTAATAATTACATAAAACATTTTATAAGATTAAAATTGAATATTAAATACAAAATTCACTGCAGAGAAAAATGAAGCATAAACACACACAACTCAAGTCTTTTGTTCTACAATCTGATATCATCAACCTAAATTATGTTTCATGTGTTATTTCATTTGTGACTAACTTTGACTACGATAGCGAGACAACATTGGCAACTATACTGAATTATAATTGGATATATATATATATATATATATATACATACATATACATATATATATGAAGCTAAATATATACATATTACAATTGGTCCACAATTGGTTAGTTGAAGATAAAACTAAGGAGGAAGGCCAACTTCTTAACTCCTAAAAAATTTAAACTCCCTAACTTTTAATTAAAAACAAACAATAGAATAGTTCCCTGCTTAACAAAACCAACAAACGTACAAACCAAAGTTTAATGATTTTAAAAGTAAAAGAAAAAGGTTTCAAAACTGAAATTTTTAAAATTTAAAAGCCATTTTTCTTACTTGAGATTTCGCTCGGTTGTGGTCCAAGCGAGTCAGGCAACTGAAGTTCTCCTTGGGGATCGATGGCGCTGACTTGGAGGCTGTCAGGCAGTTCGTATTGGCTGGGTTTCCCACAACAATGACCTAGATGGGTGGGAGGCACAGAGCACACACTGATACCTGTCGTACAACGGGACTAAATATGCCTAACAGGGCCTCTATATCAGATTTCTATGATATACAAGTCAGTTTCCAGCTGGCAATAAGAGGACCTAAGGGAGACATAGCTTTATGTTTCACCATGGAGACAGATCATCCATCTATTTGACACAAAAAAAGCAAGAAATCTAAAGCTTCATCTTAAGAGTTTGATTGATAAGTTTCCTTTTTTAAAGTGGTTTTTTTTAGGAAACCAATTTTTTGGTGAATTAAGTGTTTCTTAAACTGGCTTAATCCGACAAATTACTTGGGGTACTTACAACTCCTCTCCATCTAGTGAATCAAACATACATACACACATCTCTTTTGCCTCTGAGTATCCCAATCTGTGAGGATTTTCCTCAGCCGAAGCCCCCCCCCCTTCTGTAGAGGCAGAATTATCATGTAAATAGAACCACAAGTCCAGGCAGCAGGATTTCATATCTGAGCATCTGTGTAGCCTCTTACCAAGAGATCCGTGCATTCCTAATCATTCTTATTCCTTGCTAATGATTACAGAGGAAAGTTAACTATTTAAAATGAAATGTACAGTGAGCAAAAATATAGGCAACAATGAAATATCCAGGTCACTTATGAAGAATGGCTTTGGAACATGAAGACAAACTTAGAATGAATAAAAATAGCTATAGAGACAGAAGAGGAAGCCATGAAACAGCCTGCAACAATTCCACGAACACGCAGAAGCTGCGCCTGCGGTGGCCGACAGAAAGCACTTCCAGCTAGCCGCACAAGAAAGCTGTCCTTTCCCTCCATGTCTGTCTGCACTCGCTGACCTTGCTACAGAACCAGAAACTAACACAAGCAGTTCTGGCATTTAAACATCAAAAGCAGAAGTCTGAAATGCGAGTAAGAAAACAACCCCATGAAATCTGCTGCGAGTCACCTTAACTGATTTCTTGGCGTATTTCTCCAAGGCTGTGCCCTGGGACTTGAAGATTTTCACATTGGCTTTCAGTAGGTCCTTCCTCTCCATGCCTTCCCTTCGTGGCATGGAGCCCACTAGGACAGCCACATCCAGGTCTTTGAAGGCAATCTCTTCTTTGTCTGTTGCAATGACATCTATGGACATGGCAAACACACAGTGCTACTTAAATGCTCAAGTTGAAGATTCCCCTTTCATATTGAATCTACTTATTTCTTTTTAAACTGTGTCAAATGTTTATTTTCATAGTTCACATTGATGCACTTTTCAGAGGCCTAAAGATAATACACTCACTTAATGACCCCTAAGAACACAGCAGAAAGTCAATAATTATTTTGTATTTTTATATCAGCAATTACCTCAATTAAAATAGCTTTATGCTTTTATCACTTACATAATTAGATATGATACAGCATTTGTTTTTTTCATATCTATATATCTATCTATATATCTCTATCTATCTATTATGGTTACACACACACACACACACACACACACACACACACACACACACACACACACATATATATCTCCACGGATAAAACCAAAGAAAAACTGACTCACCTAATCTTTATTTGTAATTATTCCAAGGTTTAAGATACCAATTGAAAAAATAATGTTTACCAGGGCATACTCTAATAGGGATAATGCAAAGGATTGTATTTTATCAAATGTAATCTTCACATTTCACAGATGAAGAAACTAAGGCATAAGGGAATCAGTGCCACTGTGATAAGATAGGGAGGTTGGTCCAGAGTTCAACTAGAATCCAGCGTCAATCTGATAAACTCGTAACTTGTTTTTTGATCAAGGAACATGCAATGTTGTTTTCCTTTGAACGTATTAAAAAGGCCATAGCTGAAAGTCAGCATTTTTATCTGTAAAGTTTTAGGCTAGCAAACCCATCTCAGTCAGGTTGCTGAGACCCCAAATGGAGGAATGCAAGAAAAAAAACTACCTGGGTCCCTTTTCTGTCAAGCCTTCCCTTTGCTGCCACATTTACTGAGGAAACACTGGGCCATTAGTGATAGAGGACTCAGCAGAAAAAGGGATGTAAACAAAAAATGCAGCAGAGGGACCGCCTTGGAAAGGAGCCACAGAAAGGCTGGCACAAACAGGAGCCACCCAACAAATGACCTGGAGAGTCGCTCTTCTAGGAAATGCCTGACTAGACACAGAGTTCATGCTTTCCCTCAAGCTGGGCAGTTTAAGGACAGTTTACCCATCTTAAACCTGTGCTTGGAAAATGGAAGGGGAAATATAATCATTGGTATGATGCCTAGAGCAGCACACATCCTTGGAGAACACCCCTTGGAGTGGAAAATTTTCTGTTATAGGATCCTACTATTTCTTCTAAAGAGACTTCAAATAACAGCACAAAGCAAACAACCTGGATGTAAGATCCTTGAGTATATTATATTTAATTAGTATTATAAATTATATGTAGGCATGAGGGAAAACAAGCCCTTGTCTTGCCACTGATTGCTTCTTGCTTTTGTACTTATTTTTTCTTGGTATTTGCGTTAAAAACAGTAGTGTAGTTCAAACAAGAATAACAACAACAAAACACTTTTGTGAAACAATTTCTGACAATCTTTAATAAAAATCTTTAAAACAATCCACCTTTACTAAGCTATGAAGTGCTACATCATCTGTTTTCTTTGACTTCCCACTCACCGTGCAGAAGGGGAAGGGCACAGTCTTGCAGTTCCATCAGGACACCGTCCAGGACACCCATCATGGGGGTGATGTCCAACAGTACAAGAATGATGGGCTGCCAAAGAGCAAGGACAGCAGGCAAGGTGGTTATGGTGGAGGTCGGGGTGGTTACTGCATTCTCTTTTACACAAAGTCCCACCCTGTTTTTGTTTGTATATATTTAGTTCCCACTAATTAATCATAGTTATGTAAGAGAGATGCCATAGCTTGCTTAGTAGCTGCAGGTATGATTTCTCTTTATAAATACCTAACTATAGACGACTACGATATGTGACATGAAGAGAAAGTTCAATTATCTGTAGGTTGAGAGAAAAAAAATGAACAAAAACTTTTGAAAAGGCTTTTAGTATACATATCAGACTTGTTAGAATTATGGGTGCCTGTTTCCTGTGGTGTAGACTTCACATCTGATTATTTGGGCTCAAAACACCAAGATTAGAAACAAAGGACAGATTCTACAAGTTTCTCAAAGACCCCTCCACAAGAGTTACTTTCATTAGTGAGTGAAACACCGATTGTTGCCTGCTAGCCAATCACACTAAGCTACAGAAATGCACCAGGGGTAAGACCTCTGATTGCAGGTGGCTTTCAGTGCCCCATAAATATAAATGTAAATATAAATATCTCCTCGCCTCTACTTACAGCAAAGGACTCACTGCATTTATGTGGCTGCCTATTCCTCCACTATTTGCAACTACATACAGAACCTTATTAAGAACATTTTGCTACTATAGTGCCAAGGTTTACAGACATGCCCCTACCTGGTCTTTTCCAAAGACAGATCCATTTCCAATACTGTACAACAGTGAATATGCAATTTGACCAGCTGCTCCAGTCACAAGGACTCTGATTGGTTCAGACTGTAATGAAAAAGACCCACAGTTTATTAACATGTTACCTTAATGAGGCAATGCATGCTTTAAAAGTGAACATGACACCGTGAAGTCCCTTCTTGACTTACTTAGAAAATGAACAGGCTTGTTTTTAGTAAAGACTACACATACAAATGGACTAAGCAACTACGAAGTGTGTCTTTTGGTGGCATGCTTATGAAGCGATCTTTAACTCTTACTAAATGGGAGCATAACTAAAAAATGCAGAACTGGATTTATGTATGTAACCGTGTCCATCTTTGGGGGACATTTTGCCACAATGTCATATCTGTTTTATGTGTTATAAACCCTGGCAGGTTGGAAGAGCCTCACAGATCCCTATCATGCAAATCGCTGACTCCCCACCTAACTAGAGTCCTGCACACCAGGAAGAGAAGTAGCAGTGACTAACAATTTCCCTTTACTGTGGGCCAAAAAGGTTAAATAAAACAATCCTGCTTTGACTTAACTGCGCAAGAACAAAACAACCCTGTACCTAAACTCAGGGATTCACTGGTCTCTGCCCGCTGAGTGCTGACATTAAAGGTGTGCACTGCTATCCCCAGTGTTAAGGCTTTATTTTTAAAAAAGATTTATTTATTCATTTTATGTATGTCAGTACACTGTCACTGTCTTCAGACACACCAGAAGAGGGCATCGGATCCCATCATAGATGGTCATGAACTACCATGTGGTTCCTAGGAATTGAACTCAGGACCTTTGGAAGAGCTCCTTTTACCCACTGAGCCACCTCGTTGGTCTAGGCCTTTAGTTTTTTTTTTTCAAGGAGGAAAAAAGTGAGAAAATTACTAATATTTGTAATATAATAAATTTTAGTATTGAATACTGTACTAAATCACAATGGCAATACCTGACAGTCTGATTCCAAGAGAAAATTAATTTTTTAAAAAAAGGAAGAGAAACCATAGGGGGGGAAATGCAATAGTTATATAACAGAAAGAAGCAGCTGTACAGACTAAGAGACTAAATTAACTAAGACACATAGACTAAAATAACAACTGTATTCAAAATGAGCGCTGAGTAATGGGAAAAAAATTTAAATTCAGCCCAGAGAATTAAAAACAAAAAGAACCAAGATAAACTGTTCCCTTCCTTGAGAGTGCTGAGTGCTGGTGGGACTCTGGGCTACCCCAGTCCCTCTCTGCATGAAGAAATGGCCCACTAAATGGACTGGTGTAGAAACATTTGATTTCTCTTTATTTAGAACTGCCTCCCCTAGTGACTCATCCATCTGAGATGGAAAGACGGATGGCCTGAAACTGACAGAAGTCAGAAGCATGGTTCCCAGAGATCAAAACAGAAAATTCACTAAATTAAGTATTGCCATAAAAATCTGATGATAGGAGATTTTACTTAGATTTCTTCCTCAAAAACATACCCAGGATAGGAGTAGAAAAATATAACCAAAAGATAAAACCTCAGAAATCTATGGAGAAAAATTCTCCTTGATACCTGGATTTCTTTCCTATTTTTTCCTTATCTCTAGATACATTAAATTTAATACCTAAATAAGTCAACTTTAATAAAACATGTATCTATGTCTAAAATAAACTATATGTATGAATAGAACACTATTCTATATGGCTATTTTCTGCTATACATAGCTTTACAAGACTTATGTTCTGAGATATTACCAGGAACTATTACTCTTATAGACCAATCTTTAATCCTGCATATGTATTTCATTTTGTCATTTTACTTTTGAAGTTAAGAAATGAGAAGGGAGAGGCTGTTCTCCTATTCTCTGGACTTTGCCTATTTCTCAATCTTCCTACAATCTGAATTCTAGCCACTGTTACATTCCACCAGATAGATTAAAAACAGGTGCACAGCTGGAACTTACACACCTTTAACCCCAGCAGTTATATATCTACATGTCTGTCACTCAGGCTAGAGTGTGAGGTTTTCCTCAGAGCAGTTTTCCTTTGAATAAAATTTGTGCTCTTCATACAGGTTTCAATGTATTATACAGGAGTCAAGATGGTTCTGAATCACGTGAGACTGCAACATCACAGAACTCTTCTACCTGGAACAACTCATGTCTTCTGGCCCAGATGTGACCTTCTACGGGTGAGGCCAGTTCTGTCTAGTACATAACAAACTCAACACTCTAACTGGGGGCCCTGGATCTCTCTGACCTTGGGAAATCAAGGACCTCGACAGGCTATTTTAAGATTAGATGAAACAATCCCTAAATGCCCTTTTAACTTCAGGATTTCAACACTCTGAATGACACGGAACAAAGCTATCAGATGTTCCATGTTAATTCTGTGGATTTATCTCCAAAAGGGGATTATGAAGTGACTTGTCAAACACATAATACAATCCTGGTAAATGGGAAGAATAAGAGACCCTAGGTGCAAACCTTGTGACCTTGGGCAACTCGTATTCTGGGTCTCAACAAATTAAGTTTTAGTATTTAAAGTGGGGTTTTGGATAAGATGATTTTAAAAAGGTTTTCATATAGGTCTAATAGCCTAAAGTCTGAAGTTCTTAGATAATTAGTGCCGCTTTAGGACTAAAATTATTAAGGCAGAGATTGCTTAAGCCATAATTTAAATAACTACTTATGTGTCAAAATAACTAGGCAATGATGACTGGAAATTAGTAATTATTCCCTTAGGGTTTCTTATAGAGGTTGAGGGTGTTTTTGTCCTTGTTGAAAATATGTCTCCTTGGGTTCTGTGAAATTTCCAATTCATCCAAAAATTTCCAATTCATCTCACATTTCCCATCTTGAGATTAAAAGAGAAGTATTTTTTAAATGTAAATTCCAAAGTATGTAGCAATTTCTAGTCAGGTGGCAAATGTCACCTTCAAACAGCATGAAGATTAGTCCTACGTCAGAGCTCTCTTTCACAGCACCTACCCCCCCCCCCCCCGCTGGGGACAAGATAGAGCTAGAGCTTCAACAAGATGGTTGCGTTACATCTGCAAGGAGGTCTTCGGAATTCATGACAGAGCAGTAAAGAATATCCGCACTGTTTGACTAGCGATGCTAGTCCTGTCATTACAAACAGAGATCAAGAATAGGTTTTCAGTAACAATTGTTTTCTTTTAAATTAAATATGGTGGAAACATGTCTCCAAACTGGGATCATAACCTGGGGCACTACCTCAACATCAGAGGCCTAATCTTTCCAAGAGCTTAAAAGGCAAAATAGAGTTAGGACCCAATTCTTCCCCACCCATCAAATCTCATTCCCTACAACAAATCCTTTAAGGTCCTTCGGAGAAAACTTTGTCCCTCCTGCGCAAGGACTGAGACCCGACTCTCCAAGGACAGTGAGTTCTCTAGAGTCCCTTTAGGAACCCCCAATGGAAGCGAATCCCTTTCCAATTTCTGGGTTACTGCGACAGTCATGAGGATGAGTCGGATTTTGCAAACCGCGCGGAGGACAGTGTTACGCATTACTGCTTTTTAAAAGCGCATCAAGCGCAGGAGGAGGCCGAGAGGCCAGAGCTGCTGCAGGTTCCAGGAGCCCACACTCACCATTGTTGCAAACTGCAAGGCCGATCTCTGCACCAGCAAAGGCAGTCTCCAGCAGTCAGGTCACCTCTACAGCGGAACAGACTCTGGGAGAGAAGGCGGGGCTGGCCAGCCAAGGTTCGGCTGGAGACCCGGCCCTTTCTGGGAAGTGTAGTTCTTCCGGCAAGCTCTGGCGCCCACCTTCGTGCATTCCTGACAGTGCTAAACTACAGTTCCCCAAAACCCCTTCTTCCTACGCGCCTCGCGGACTGCAAAGTAGTCCCCGGTGCCGAGCCTCTGTGATTGGAGCGCGTCTGTAAGCAGAGGGTTGGTGCTTTGAGTGAGGCGCCTGCCTGATGGCGCTCAGCAATTGGCAGGAGAGGAGGCGTTAACTCGAGGGAGGAGAAACGACCCCTGAGCGACAGCACACGTCGCTCCGCCGAGATTCTATCCTCCCCCAAGACTAAACAAGGGCGGCTAAGAGACCTTCCGTTGCATAAAGCCCGCTCGACCCGGAAACAAAACCTTTTAAAAACTCTCTCAGAGGCGGGAGGAATTGACGCGTGCGGAAGAACCGGCAGCTTCACCGTTGCTAGGCGACGAGGCAGCCTCACCTGCGCGCTCTCGGGACCAAGAGCTAGTGGAGCTGTGTTCCCACGTCCGAGGCTGGTGAGCTTGGCCCCGAGGGTTTTTATCTGGGGGCCAGAACAGGGTGCGGCACTGATGCACGTATCCTGAATCCGTAGTCGGTGGGTGTGGGCGACCTCCGGAGTCCCCTGGTAGTGTCAGGAGCGTGTGGATGCCACAGTTTTCAGGAGGATAGAGTGTTTTGCAGTTTGAATCAGTGCAACTTTTCCAAAGTAAAGTCAGAAAGTTTTGTTTGTGGAGTGAGCCCCTTCCTTGTATTTACTTGTGGTGCACGGATCTAACTTTCTTTGCCAACTGTGAACATTGACACTTTTTGCTCATTCTCTTTTTGGAAACCTGTTATTTCCAGGGGAAGTTGGGAGACACTGGTTGTTTCAGGCGAAAACAACTCAAGAGACTTTCATTTAAAATGAAAGTTCTTAAGGGAATTTCTGTATTCTCCGTTTGTGTGGATATTTGAAAACATGTGGTGCCTTGGAACAGACCAGTGAATAATGCTCTTGGTCTAACGTCAGAACTTTCTGTCACTAGTAAATGGATGGTGGATGACTTCAGTTTTGTTTTGGAAAGATTTAGTATTTGGAGAGAGAAATATGATGCTTAGGGTCTATCTTAGTCAGGGCTTCTATTTCTGTGATGAAACACCATGACCAAAAGCAGGTTAGGGGAAAGGGCTTATTTGGCCTACTCTTACATATTTTGGCCTATCATTCGAGGAACTCAATATAGGTAGGAATATGGAGGGCATGAGCTGTTGACGAGACCATGGAGGAGTGCTGCTTATTGGTCTGTTCCTCATGGCTTGTTAAGTCTGCTTCTTCATAGAACCCAGGACCACCATCCCAGAGATGGCAGCACCCATAATGGACTGTGCCCTTCCCCATCAATCTGTAATTAAGAAAATGCCCTATGGACTTGTCTACAACCTGATCTTATGGTGGAAGCATTTTTTTTTTTTTCAATTGAGAATTCCTCCTAACTTAAGACTGACTGTAGCTTGTGTCTGGTTGACATAAAACTACCCACTTCCAGGTCCAATAGCATTTAGGTTTCAGTAGACTGTAGGATACTTGAATGACTCCTAGAATCACTTTATTCATTTGATGCCTTAATTTTGTTCTTGAGCACTGATCTTTTTATATTGAAATGCTCCCTGTGTCTCTGTCCATACTTGGTTCATTTGTGGTTTGCATTTCTAAATGTTACCTCTGTGTCAGAGACTCTCAAATTCCAGGACATGTCTCTGTCGTTTCTATTTCTTCTAGGTTTTCTGATAGGCATTAGTTCTGTTACTTTACAGTACTTCCTACTGAAGAACCATATGTGGAAATATCACACTCTAGAGATAGCATGACTTGCCCCCAGTTTCACTTGATGGTTGAGGGAGAGATTACAGGATTTTCAAGTGAAGAGAGAGGGTTGGAACTGATTTGATGGTGATTGTTCTAATGAATCTGCTCTGGGACCTTAGGATAGCAGTTATAGTTACTGCCTTTCAGGAACCACTGTAGCACGAAACAAAACTCTGTAATTCCTAATGGTATCATGGTGATCTGGCGAGTAATTGTTGAAAGATGTGCTCTGTTTTGGAAATCTGTCATAAGGGGCTAGGCAGCTATGGCGAGGACACAGAACGGTGTGCGTAGTGCTGTAGTGGGCTGGATAGTTTTCATCAGTTTGACACGAACTTGAGTCACTTGGAAGGGGAGAATCTCCTGAGTTCTGGGATTAAAGGCGTGTGCCACCACTGTCGCCGGCTGTGTTAGGGATTAAAGGCGTGTGCCACCACTGTGGCCGGCTGTGTTAGGGGTTAAAGGCGTGTGCCACCACTGTCGCCGGCTGTCTTAGGGTTATTATTGCAGTAATGTGGGGAGGGAAGGATCTTTTTGGCTTGTGTCCACATTACGTTATTGTTCATCACTGAAGGAGTCAAGACAGGAGTTCAAATATATGGTAGCTGAACAAACCAGTAAGCAGAAGTTTTCTATGGTCTTCGCTTCAGTTTCTGCCTTGGGTTCCATTAGTGATAAAGTGTGACATGGAAGTGTCAGCTGAAGTAAACCCTTTCCTCCCCCAAGTTGCTTTTGGTCAGTGTTTTTATCACAGCATTTGGTAGAAGAATGTCATTACCCAGAGCAGAAGCTTATCCACAGAGTTAGATTATCTTCAGGGAACCATTTTTTTTTTTTTTAAACTATTGGGTTTCCTATGGCATGTATGACTTCTGAAATGCTGACTGACCAGGAATGTGCCTCACAAAGCCAAGAAGCCCAATTTTTGCCTTAACTATTGTCTTCTATCTTGAAAGAATCCGTGCTCCAGTCATGATGTGTTTGTTTATAAGACTGATCAGGTTCAGATTGTACCAGTAATGGAGACTGGAGACAGAGGAGCCTATTAAAGTGTCTGTATATTAGCTTTCTTAGCTTGCCTGAGCTGGGCTTTTTATTAGCCAACATCCAGTTCTTCTTACAGTTTCCCACTTTGGATTCTTTCTTGGCTTAAGTTCATTTCTTCTTTTTCTTCTCCCATGTATGTGGTATATGTGTGCATGTTTGCATATGTGTGAGTGCATGTGTGTCTGGAGATCCCTTGTGCGTGTGTATGGAAGTGTGTGTGAGTAGAGGCCCAAGATTGACTTTAGGAGTCTTGAAGTGGAAACTTATGGTTTCTTTGGAAAGTCAGTTGATGTCAGATGGTGTTTTGCTTGGGCAAACATGTGAAAGAGTGTTTTCCTGAAGCAAACACAGGTGAAAGGATGTTTTGCTAAAGCAAGCATTTTGAAGGATTCTTTGAAAATGACACACATGTATTGGTTAGCCGTACAATGTGTAGCTGAGCTCCATTTACCCTTCTGGTGGTGTTCTGGCAGCTTCTTGCAGCTTTCATGGACTTGGCCAATTGGCAGAGTGATCTCAGCTGTTGCAGACTCACATGCTGAGGCAAGACCCATGGAGGATACGTGATGTTTAGAGGGCGTAAAACTAGGACTCAATGGACAGTGATGAGGCTTGCATAGCTCGCTTTGCAATGCTTCTTGATCTTGTGTCTTCGCTAATCTTTGCTTTGAACAGTAGAGGAATTCTCCTGGCATCCCTGCTGGTCCTGGTCAGTCCCACTGATTTGGGCCGATTTGGTGAAGGCCTAGCTGTTTCTGCTGGGCAGTGCCACCACTGCTGATTCGTGTTTGCTATCCTGACATTATTGAGCTGGACTGCTGGTATGTTTGTGAAGTATTTGCGAGTGGACTGAGATGGAACTGGAAAAAAACAACCTAGACTTGGAAAAGAATTTATTACCTTTAGATAGTCAGATAATTCAGTAAATTACAGGCAGTTTACTGTAAGTTGCCTAATATTAGCCTTAAATCCTATTGTTTCTTTCTCATTTGGAGTTTCACTGATTAATGTGCTCCAAAAATGTTAGGAAAACATTAAAATAATACTTCAGTGCTGTCTTCTTAAGCAATCTGAACCTCTCATTTCCAGCAATTCCTTTTCCCACTAGCCCTGCTTCTTCCCTATGTCTTTTGTTTTTAGAAACATGATGAGTTAGGTATGGGTTGTGAGGGTTGACTTACAGACACTGCACACCTTACCAGTGGCTACACCCCTGAAGAAACTGTCTCTCCTTTCACTACCAACCATTACTGCATCTAAATCAGGGAGAATCAGGCTCATTTCACTGAAGATCTAGGCTGGCCTACTCTTTTGCAGGTCCTGTCAATTATAGCTCATGTGAGAATTCAGCAGTGTGGCAGCCTTACGAAGCCTGGAAGTAAACATCCTCTACCCATCCTTTAACCATTACATTTTTTTTCCATTTCTACATGGGCCTTGGTGAGAGGTCAGTCATTTCCATTTGTGGTTGGTCGTTAAATACATTATTTTCCATATCATGACAGGTTGTGAGTCTCTAGTCACCACTGACTACTACAAAAAGAAGCTTCTCTGTTAAAGTGGATAGCAGCCCTGGTCCGTGGGCATAAACGTACTTTCAAAGGCAGGGTGATGGGGATGTGATGCCCTTTGTAAACTGGATTAAGGACTATATTATTACTGATCATGTTAACTTATTAGGTAATATAGTATGTTGCAATAGAGGAATTTTAGTCTAGTGGGGTAATTTGGCAGGTTTGCTAGTATCATTGGTTTAGTGGAGTAAATCCTGTTCGCTGTTACAGTAGGTTTGAGGCTATTTGTGTGCCGTTCCTTCTTGGAGGACAGCCCTCTGGAGCAACAGTTCTCCCAGGTTATTTTTCCCAATTCGTTGTGAATTTTCATGCAGAGGTAGTTTCTGGATTCTAAGTAAACATTCTTTTTTGTTAGGCAACAAACAATATACGTTAAAACATTATGCTAGATTTGGAGATGTAGTTAACTTTTATTTATTTATTTACTTTTTGTTTTTCGAGACAGGGTTTCTCTGTGTAGTTAACTATTTGACCCCTGTAGAAATATGAAATACTTCACAAGTTTGTGTGGCATGTTTGTGCAAGAGATGTGCTGACCTCCATATAGTTTCAGTTTTAGGGCATGAGCAGCTGAAGTGCATACTTTTTTTGGGGGGGGGGCGCAGATCAGCATTTTTAAATGTTTAATTCAGATTGCTAAAAATATTTGAAATACCATTGTAACAATATCTAGTAGAAATACTAAAGAAGCACTATTTTTGAGATCTTTGATAGACGATGTTGATAGATCTTTGATTGTCTCTTCCTGCTCCAGGCATCCTGGGCTCTCAAGATCTTATATAGTATAAAATTATTTCTCTTCATATTGATTTTATTTGTAGCATATGTGAAATTGGTGTACATTTTAATGTTTTTTTAATGCAAGATCAAACTTTTAAGCCTTTACTTTGTTCTGTTTTCTTGTTGTTTGAGATAAGATCTAAAATTAGTCTAGGCTGGACTAGAATTCACTATATAGTTCAGGCTGGACTCGAACTCACAGCCGTCCTCTTCCCATAGCCTCTTGAGTGCTAGGGTTACAGGTCAGACACTGTACTCAGCTGGAACTGGTAAGCCTTTATGTAATTATTTTGTTACAATCTGATTTCCTTTTACTGCAAGTAGCTGAGTGATAGTTAAGACAGTAATGGTAAGAAGAAACCCTTGCCGTTGGTCTCATTAGCTGCATTTTTTACAAATTTGTTTTTTGCTACCACAGCCATATAGTTAATAATAGCTGTGTTAGGTAGTAGAGTATGAGAATAAAAAAGAGTCATTAAAAGAAAGGTTAACATTTGTAAGATAAATCAGAAACTTATAATTATAGATATTTTTAAATGAGTGTACAAGACTAACTACTGACTTATAAAAATAATATAATTAATGTTGGAAATTCTTTGGTTTAGATGACATGAAAAACATTTTTAAAAGTAGGGAGTCTTTCTAAAACGGATGTGTAGCATTATAAAAGCAATGATCATATTCACTTCAGTGTGTCTCAAGCATAGTTAAACCTCCAGTTAAACTTAGCAAAGGCGACCTCCCACAGAGCCAACTTGTAACTGAACTTAAAAGTAAACCAGGTTGAGAACTTCTTTATTACTATTTCATATATATACACACAGTTCAAATCCATCCCATAGCGAGCACATCCTGATGCAAACACCTACACTCTTATGTTTGCATGTGTTGTGTGTATAGACTGTGCTGCCCTCTATTCATATATTCAGAACAAATACACAAGACTGGCTTTTATCTCAGCATGCAGGAGGCTGACTGAAGTGGAGGCCAGCCAGGGCTACATAGTGATACCCTGTCTCAAATAAATAAAAAAAAAAACAAACCAAAAAATATATACAACTGGATTACAGTTCTATTCATATGGATAAATATTAAAAAATGAATGAAAAATTGCATTATGTATGATCCTATTTTTAGAAAAGTAATTGTATAAATGCTGTGGTTTGGGCGTGGCTTGCCCCACTGCAGACTGGTATGTTGGAGACTCCTTTAAGAGGTGGGGACTGTGGTTGGTAGGTACTTACACCATAAGGCAATTGCCTTCAGAAGAGATTAGTGCCCATCTTTCAGGAGAGAGGTAGGTCTCTCAGACTGGATTAGTTATTGTAATATTGTTGAGTTGTACATCAAGACCATACTAGTGTGTTTGGCTTCTATTGCATGTGTTTGGGCTGTAATCTCCAAAGAAACAATCTTAAATGTTAGCATCTTGGATGCCCTAAAAGATCACAATTCTTAGATTTGAAAAAATCTCAGAGTATAATTCTGAAAAAAAGTTACTCTAAGACTTTTACTATTTAGGAGAATTCTTCGAGAGACATAAAATACAATAAAACCCTTCATAGGCTACATTTTACAATTGGAGCCCACATATTTCCACAAACATAAACACCCAGGTATTCTAAAATTGGTCAAGTGGATATAACACTGGTAAGCAGAGAAGTTACATTCATAAATAGGTCAAAATCTGAAGTATATAAATATAAATATATATCACTGTGGTGGGTAATCATACCCAGATTTATAATGCAGTCATCTGAAATGAAGGCATTTAATAAAATCATTGAGAAAAACAGTAACAGGGCTGTTGAGATGGTTCAGCAGGTAAGGACACTTGCTATATGGGCCTCATGACCCGAGTTTGATCCCTGTGTATCACTGAGGAGAGGACTGACTCTGAAAGGTTACCCTCTGACTCCCATGTGCATTGATACATTGTACATACAGAGCTCTCTTCTCTCTCATTTAAAAGACCTCAGAACACATCACCACTGCATCTATAACCACTAAAGAGCCAATACCTGGACAAATGTTACATTCATAATGCAGACACATGAAGGAAATGTTGTGTCACTTACCTGGGACGTCTCAACATTCACATATACACATGAATCTTGCACTCTTTCACGGAACCAAATTTGTAAAACCTGTGTTGGATGATGTCTTAGTTAAAATTTCATTAGTGCGAAGAGACATCATGACCACAGCAACTCTTATAAAGGACAACATTTAATTGGGGCTGCCTTAACAGTTTAGGAGGTTCCATCCATTGTCATGGTGGGAAGCATGGCAGCATAAGGTGCTGGGGATGACAGGCTGAGAGTTCTATGTTTTAATCTGCAGGCAGCAAGGAGAGAATATGTTCTTCACTGGGCATAGTGTGAGCATTTGAAACCTCAAAGTGCCTTCACTGTGACATACGTCCTCCAACAAGGTCACACCTCCTAATAATGCCACTCCCTGTCACCAAGCATTCTAACACATGAGTCTACAGGACCATTCCTATCCAGACCACCATGGGTGAATTAGAACTCTAGTAAGAAGTTTTTTGAACCATTTTGTCTCCACACTATTAGAATTTATGTAAAGATTAATTACATTGCAAAGCAATGTAATTAATGAATGTAATGCTGACATGGTAGTAGTGTGCTACATAGTATAGTTTCAAAAAGTGATTCCAACTCATTTATAAAGCAAATTTATTGGCCAGCCACTTAGGGGTTATTAAGGGTAAGAACAGCAAGTTCATTATTCTTCATGGAAATTGCAATCTAGAGGTACGTGAAGAGAGGTACGTTTAGTCATTAAAGACAAATACATCATTATAATCTGTAAACACCATGAGGAATTTCAGATTGTAACATAATGGTATTATAAAATGTCTGCTCATTACAATGTTGGCAAACTGATTTTATGAGTTAATAGCTCTTAGATTTTTTTCAGTTATTTTTATTTTAATGACTTGATCTTGGTGTACACAGTAGGTACAAAACTAGTTATTTAAGCCCCCTCTGATATTTGAAGAATATTTGAACTGACTTTTATTAACAATGGAAAAAAATGTTCAGATAAATTGATGTGGTGACAAACTTAACCCTTAATTATACAACCCTAAGCATAGCCCTCCACTACAGTAGAAATTGTGGGTTTCATGATTTCCATGATTTCAACAATTTGGAGTTTATTTGTTCAGATTGTGATTTAGGGAGTTTTGACTTTAAAGATTCTGACCCTTTGGTATTTCAACAGTTGAGACTTTGGCATTTAAATTGTCTTCTGGAATTATGATCTGATCTGCTTTTATACATGGCATTTGGCTGTTATTGTTAGGGTATATCATAAAGATTTCACCAGACATGGTCACCTAATCTTGGACTTCTTGCCTCAAAAGCTATGAGCTAAATAAAACCTTTAAAAAGTGCCTAACCTCAGGTATTATGTTATGCCAACACAGTAAACTAAGATGTAGCAATTAGTCTTATTCAAGATTTTGTGTACATTTTGTAAACTAATAAGGAATTTCAGAAGATGAATTTAGAATTCAGAATGTTGGCTGTTGATTTAGTGGAAAAAAAATTACTGGGATCTTTAATATATTGTTCATTCATTTCTTTAAGGTGTATTGCATATAAGAATGGGCATACTTGGTATGTATTTTCTAATAACAAGGAATCTTTCATATAACTTTCATATAGTTATAAAATTCAGGAAATTCTGTTTTACTTGCTATGACAAAATATCTGAGGAGAAACAGCTTGAGGGAGGGAGAGCTGGTTTTGGCTCTAGTTTGGAGGCCACAGTGGCAGAGAAGACATAGTGAAGAGGCACAGGACAGCTGGTTGTATGGCATCCTCAGGAGGTGGAGAGCGATGGATGCTGGTGCCGTCTTGCTTTCTCCTGTTAATGCATGGAATAGCACCTTTCCTGTCTCAACGCAATCTAGAAGATCTCAGTATTTGTCTGCTATGTGATTTTAGATTCTATCAGGTTGACAGTCAGTATTAACCATCATATACGCTCTTCATGTTCACATTCCGACTCTTTTCTCAGTAATGTACCTTAGCATTTTCCCTGGGTGTAGGATCATTCATTGAATTTAGAAATAAGATCTCTTTACTTGCCTGTAATTTGTAACAGTCCTTTTTGCCTTTCATGACACTTAACATTGACATTTAGGCTAGATTCATTGGATGTCCTTTAATTTTTTTATAATAGATTATTTTCTTATACAATATATCTTGATTATAGTTTTTCCTCAAAGAATAGCAGAGAAGAGGTTTCAAGAGACAGGTCAGAGAGCAGAGTGAGAAGAGAAGACAGTTGGTGACATTTGAAGTTGAACTGAACCAGAGAAGATATTGTGGAAGCAGGAGAAGAACCCACAGAGAACACACAAACAAAACAGGGAATATAAAAAAAAATTAATCAATTAAAAGTTACAGTTGGCTCCCAATGTGGTGGGATACTAATGTGGCGAGCTGCTTGAAGAAAAAAAAAAAAATTAAAAGGCTTAAAGGATTTATGTCTGAGTCTTCAATTCAATTTCATTGATAATGTCTGTTTTTATATCAATACTATGTTTATTATTATTATTATTATTGTGTA
Organism: Mus pahari; assembly: GCF_900095145.1. NCBI lineage: Eukaryota > Metazoa > Chordata > Mammalia > Rodentia > Muridae > Mus > Mus pahari. The sequence goes on along the minus strand of NC_034602.1, from coordinate 9,033,861 downwards.
ATACAACTTGAAATCAGGGATGGTGATACCTCAAGCAGTTCTTTTATTGTTTAGGATTGTTTTAGCTATCCTGAGTTTTTTGTCTTCAAAATGAAGTTGAGAATTGTCTATTAAAGATATGTAAATACTTGTCTTGGAATTTTAATGGAGATTACATTGAATCTGTAGGTTGCTTTTGGTAGAATGGTAATTTTTTTTACCATGTTCATACTACTGATTCATGAGCATGGTAGATCTTTCCATCTTCAATTTCCTTCTTTAAAGACTTGAAGTTTTCAGCATACAGCTCTATCATTTGCTTGGTTAGAAGTTTTTTTTTTTTTTTTTAGATTTATTTATTTTATATATATGAGTACATTGTTGCTGTCTTCAGACACACCAGAAAAGGGCATTGGATCCTTTATTGCAGAAGGTTGTGAGCTACCATGTGGTTGCTGGGAATTGAACTCAGTCAGTACCTTTGGAAGAGCAGTCAGTACTCTTAACCTCTGAGCCATCTCTCCAGCCCTACTTGGTTAGAGTTACCCCCAAGATATTTTAATTATTTGAGGCTATTGTGAAAGGTGTTGTTTCCTTGATTTCTATCTCAGTCCATTTGTCATTTGTCATATAGGAGGGCTACTGATATTTTTGAGTCAATATTGTTTATAGCCACTTCACTGAAAGTGTGTTATCAGATGTAGGAGGTCCCTGATGGCATTTTTAGGGTCACTTATATATACTATCATATCATCTGCAAATAACCTGACTTCTTCCTTTCCAATTGGTATTCCCTTGATCTCCTTCATTTGTCTTACTTCTCTAGCTAAGACTTCAAGTACTATTTGATTAGATGTGGATAGAGTGGACAGCCTGTTGTTCCTGATTTCAGTGGAATTGTTTTAAGTTTCTTTCCACTTAATTGATGTTGGTTATATGCTTCCTATAAGTTGCTTTTATTATATTTAGGTATGTCCCTTATGTCCCCAGTCTCTATGGAATTTTTTTCCTTGAGGGTATTGGATTTTGTCAAAGGGATTTTCTGCATCTAATGAAATTATCATTATTTTTCTTTCAGTTTGTTTTTATGATAAACTACATTTCCTGCAATTTTTCAGGCCTGTGGTTTAGCAGGAGGTGCCTGCTGGGTGGGGGTGGGGGGGCTGGGATACAGCAACAAGTGGAGGAAAGGAGGTTAGGAGGGGATGGTCTGGGGGATCATCACACACATACACACACACACACACACACACACACACACAGAGAGAGAGAGAGAGAGAGAGAGAGACAGACAGACAGACAGACAGACAGACAGACAGACTGTGGCCATGAGGTGATTTCCAGAGTCCATCTTAGACAGCATTCCACTGTAAGTCTGCTTCCCTTTCTTATCTCCTCCCTTCTCACTGCCTTCCTACCTGCTTCTGTTCCTCCCTATTTCCATATTCATTCTCTTCATCTTTCACATCCTGCTAGTGTTTCTTTCATCTGCCAGTTTGTCTGTTTATCTATCTAGTCTACACTATGTAATTCATAGGATCTAATGGATTTTTAGGTAGTGAATTACATTAATAGATTGCCTTAAAAATTCTTTTGTGTTCTCTCTCTCTCTCTCTCTCTCCCTCCCTCCCTCCCTCCCTCCCTCCTATGGTGCTGGTAAACTTAGGGCCTATACATGCTAGGAAAGGGCTCACCACTGAGCTATAAATCCTATCCCAGCATTGCCTTTCTTTGAGTGTTTGATACTTTCTGATTTGATATGAACCAAGAGGGAGTGTGCTAAAAATAATAGGAAATCTTGTATTTAGCACTCTTAGGGTTTAGGAACAGAGTCCATCAGACACACTTTGCACTGGGAAACTGAGCTGCAAGGAGAACAGACCAATCTCAGCCACTTGCCAGGCCTCATGAGAACCCATGTGATGTGGAAGCTTAAGGGTTCTTTGGGAAGTCAGTTGTGTTGGGTGGTGCTTTGCTGGAACAAACACATGAGGGAATGTTTCACTGAAGCAGATACAGGTGAAAGGATGTTTTATTAAAGCAAGCATGTGAAAGGACACATGATGAAGGATTCTTTCCTAACATGTGTTGGTTTGCCTTACATTGCATAGTTAAGCTCCATTTGTCAGAACTCCATAGAGAGAATGCGCCAAAAAACTTCTGATGATATGCTAGCAGCTTCTTGCTGCTGCCTCCGACTCTGGCTGATTGGCAGAGTGATGTCAACTGAGACAAACTCATGTGCTGAGGCAAGCCCTGTGGAGGACACATGCTGTTTGCAAGGAGTGTAAATAGGACTGAACAGACAGTGGTGGAGACTTGAGCTTGGCATGCTTGTATAGCTAAATGATCCTTGGTCCTACATCTTTGCTGATCTTCACTTTGCTGAGAGAGACAAGGCAGAAGGTGTCTCCTGTTGTCATCTCTCCTGCTGACTCCTGCTGATTCAGCCTAGGTCCAGCTGTCTCTGCTAGGTCATGCCACTGCTGCTATGCTAACTTTACCTAACTGGACAGCTGGTCTATCTGTGAAGTGTTTGCAAGTGGATCAAGCTACTGCTGATCACCTGTGAACTGAACTGCTGGTTTTCTGACAATGCAGATGGGCTCTGCTCCAAAGAACCGTTTCTAAACAGGTCCACTTCTGCATCTTTTCTTTTCTACTACCTCTGGTGGGTAATGGGCCAGAAGGGAGGTTAAAGTGGTTAAGCACCATCGTTAAAAGTAGGCCTTGAAAAATTTAAGTTACACCCAAGGGAAGACAAAATGCTGAATAGGAAAAATTGATGAATGATAAGCTAGTCTTGAATTTCAAGTAATTATGTCTGGGTCTTGGCTCCCTATATGAACTACTTTTAGAAGTTCACATCATTTCGTCTTAGCTCCAAACTTTGTCTCTGTCACTCCTTTCATGGTTATTTTGTTCCCTATTCTAAGGAGGAATGAAGTATCTTCCTTCTTTTTGTTTTTTTTGTGTTTTGCAAATTGTATCCTGGGTATTCTAAGTTTCTGGTCTAATATCCGCTTATCAGTGAGTGCATATCTAGTGACTTCTTTTGTGATTGGGTTACCTCACTAAGGATNATATCCTCCAGATNCATCCATTTGCCCAAGAATTTCATAAATTCATTGTTTTTAATAGCTGAGTAGTACTCCATTGNGTAAATGTACCACATTTTCTGTATCCATTCCTCTNTTGAGGGACATCTGGGTTCTTTCCAGCTTCTGCCTATTATCCCATCATCAGCCACCAAACGCAGACACTATTGCACATGCCAGCAAGATTTTGCTGAAGGGACCCTGATATAGTGGCCTCTTGTGAGGCTATGCCAGTGCCTGGCAAACACAGAAGTAGATGCTCACTGTCAGCTATTGGATGGAACACAGGGCCCCTAATGGAGGAGCTAGAGAAAGTAACCAAGGAGCTGAAGGGGGCTGCAACCCTGTAGGTGGAACAACAATATGAACTAACCAGNACCCCCNGAGCTCGTGTCTCTAGCTGCATATGTAGCAGAAGATGGCCTAATTGGCCATCATTGGGAAGAGAGGCCTCTTGGTCTTGCAAACTTTATATGACCCAGCACAGGGGAACACCAGGGACAAGAAGGGGGAGTGGGTTGGTAGGGGAACAGGGGTGGGGGGAGGGTATAGGGACCTTTTGGGATAACATTTGAAATGTAAATAAAGAAAATATCTAATAATTAAAAAAAAAAAAAGAAGTCCACAGACCTCATTTTTGTGTTCCATCAGTAACTCAGCTTTTTGGGAAATGTTTCTACTTTTCCTGGTGTTGCCGTGTGGGTGTAACCACGGCTGCCCAGGGAAGCAAGGTTAGAAAGGCCTGGGATGTTGGCCTGATGCCGGCTGAGCCACACTGCCTTTCCAGAGTTCTTGTATTTTGTGTTTCCAGCCTTCTCAGATGTATGTGCAGGACACAGTTTGAGAGAATTATGGCACTGAGAACACTACAGGGTGATGGTGTAGCTCTTAATACCAGCATGCGGGAGGCCAAGGCAGGCAGATCTCTGTGAGTTCAAGGGCAGCCAGGTCTCTACAGAACAAGGCTGGCCAAGGCCACACAGTGAGACTGTAAAGCAAACAACACAAAAATCCCACAAATCACTTATTTATCATTTTGTGGAATATCTTTTGACTTTCCATGTAGTGGGATGGGTGGAGGGCACTTTCTCCGATTGCTATGTTTATTTAACTTTATTTTAAATGATATGCTAGGACAAGAATTTTTAGGAATTTAATATCTTATTCATTAAAATTATTGTAAAACCATGACAAATCTGTCTTACTAATTTAGTCTGATTAAGAGGTATAAATATATTCTAGTATTCTTTTTGTCTTTATGTCAGTCTAGCATTATTATTTACTGTTTTTCTTAAAAAGAGCTATTAATCACTTCTATGGATATGTGTGTAGACTGTAGACTCTTTATAGTTAACATTTTTTAGAAGCCAATATCAGACTTCCCACAACNTAATTTGTCTTTGAAAAGGTCCTGCTTTTGATATCATTTGTTTGTGTTCTTACTATTTTAATATGAGTGAAATGTTAATAATGAATTGTTTAAAGTACAGTATTTCAGTTAATTCCATGTATAATTAAAAATTTAAATACATTAACATTTCACAAAGTCTGTGATTGGTGTTAGGAATGTTGGTGTTTGCTGTTCAAATACTCACTGGAATATTTGATATTTGGATAAAATGCTGTTTTTATATCAAATATATTTGTTCAAACTTTTAGGGATATATACTAGGATCTCAGAAAATTTTTATGTAACATAAAAATATTTTTTTTAATATTAAACGTGAGAACTGTTTGGAGGAATCTTTGTGGTTATACGACTATTAGGTTTTGCATATCTGCCTCCTTTAATGATATGTTACTTTTTCTGTCATACATAAAACATTCAGTCTCCAAGTTGTGCAGAGAGGAGATGAGCTGTCTTTGCACTTCTGCTGTGGAGAACATGAACCTATCCCATTTCCTTAAGCTGACTTGCCATATGAGGGGAGGGGAGCACATTTCACAAGAGGAAATACATCTCTATGTTAAAGCACAATACCTTCCTTTCACATTATATGTGAATGGTTAAGGGTGTTGACATTTCAGAAGCTGCTTGATGGAAGCAACTATTTATAACAAGCCCAGGCCAGCCAGCCTGCTGAGAAGATAATAGAAACTCACTGAAGTTAAAACCACTATAAGGCAAGATTACTCTAGAGACATGAAGTCTGGGCTTTAGCATCAGGAAATGCCATTGTGGAAATTACTCTCCAGGTAGGATTAAATATAAAATTCTAAACATGCATCTAAAATGAGTTAAGTTACCAAGATAGTTAGAACTAACTGCATTGGATTTTCAAAAAGCATTTGTTTATCATTATTTGAAAAATAAGAATGGTTAAAATTGTGAGACTAACTTTTGGATACTGGAAGAATATGGTCATTTTTGGCTGTAAAATTTGATTTTATTATTATAAATTGAGTACCAGAAAGCTATTAACTATAGATATTTAATTTATGTGTGATATGTGACATAATAAGAAATGCATATTTAGCTCATGGTACATAGGTCCTAAAATTCTTCTTTTTTAATTTAATTTTACTTGTAATTCATTTTTTACAGTCCATATTCCATTCCCTGCCCCTCCCCATCCACCATCTAATCCTCCACATCCCACACCCCCAATCTCCAAGATGATATATTTTTTTGTGTACTAATGAGAACATGGGGGTGGGTCCTGGATAGCTTCTGGATAGAAGTATTGGTTGCCAGGTAAATCAGCTTTCTTGAGAGTTAGATTTTCAGTTACATTTGCCCTTATCATGAGGGCAGATGGTTTAAAAGTTGAGTTGATTTCTCATAACCAGTGATACAGTCAGCCATGTCTAAAACCCAAAAGAAGACAGAGAGCTTTATGTGTGGCCACACAAAGCTCCTGGAAAGTCGCTTACCCAGAGAGAGAATGGCTGCTCCATATCTCTTCTTTCTACATGTCTGACACTGTGCATCTCTCCCATTTGACTGTTTATTGGTGTGCTTTGTAAAATCCTTTGCAAGATAACTAAAAAGGAAAAGGGTGTGGCAGCCTCACTTTATAGCTGATTAGGCAGAGGTTCTTGTGGGTCTCATAGCCTTAAGACCATGCTAAAAGACTTAACTCTCTCTTCAAGACAAAAAGACATCTCTCACCCCGTTTCCCTCTCCTTCTCTCTCTCCCCCTCCCCCTCCCTCCTCTCCCCCCCCCCCACCTCCTATAATCTATGACAAGGAGACATGCCCCAGCATTGCTCTCAAGTAGCCCGAATAGTTCCTTCCTATGGGACCACCAGTGGAATTCTTTTTTTTTTTTAAATTAATCATCTTATTTGTTTATTTCAATGTTATTCCCCTTCCCCATCTCTCCTCCGCAAATTCCCTTCCCTCTCCCCCATACTTCTATGAGGGTGCTCCTTCACCTACCCATTCACTCCCACCTCACCACCTCTAGTATCCCCATTCTTTGGAGCAACAAACCTCCACAGGACCAAATGCCTCCCCTCCCAGTGATGCCAGATGCCAGTCCTCTGCTACATATGTAGTGGGAGTCATGGACCAGCCCATGTATACTCTTTGGTTGGTGGCTTAGTCCCTAGGAGCTCTGATGGGTCTGGTTAGTTGATTTTGTTGTACTTCCTGTGGGGTTGCAATCCCCTTCAGCTCCTTCAGCCCTTCTCCTAACTCTTTCATTAGGGTCCCCGGGCTCAGTCCCATGGTTGGCTGTGGGTATCTGCATCTGTCTCAGTCAGGTGCTGGCAGAGCCTCTCAGAGGACAGCCATACCAGGCTCCTGTGTGCAAGCACATCTTTGCATCAGCAATAGTGTCAGGGTTTCATATCTGTGGATGGAATGAATCCCTAGGTAGGGTGGTCTCTAGATGGCCTTTCCTTCAGCCTCTGCTCCATTTTTGTCTCTGTATTTCCTTTAGACAGGGACAATTCTGGGTTAAAAGTTTTTAGATGGGTGGGTGCCTCCACTGGGGGCCATGTTTATCTACTGGAGGTGGTCTCCTCATGTTCTATCTCCTGGTGTTAGGTATTTAGGCTAATGTCATCCCCATTGGGTCCTGGGAGCCTCTTGAATAACTGGTGTGGGACTTCCTAGTGGTTTCCCACATTCCCCACCCCTCACTGCTACTTATTTCTATTCGTTCTCCTGGCCCTCTGCACTTCTCTCCTGTCTCTTCCCATACCTGGTCCTGCCCTCCCTTTCTTTCTCCCCCTCCCCTTTTCCACTCAGATCCCTCCCTCAGTCTGCATCCCATGATTAGTTTGTTTTCCCTTCTAAGTGGATTTGAATCATCCACACATTATGGCCTTCTTTCTTGTTAAGCTTCATATGGTTTTTGAGTTGTATTGTGGCTATTCTGAGCTAATATTCACTTATCATTGAGTACATACCGTGTATGTCCTTTTGGGTTTGGGTTACCTCACTCAGAATGATATTTTCTAGTTCCATCTGTATGCCTACAAAGTTAATGAAGTTGTCATTTTTAATAGGGGAGTAGTATTCCATTGTGTAAATTTACCATTTTCTATATCCTTTCTTCAGTTGAGGGACACAGCTGGATTGCTTCCAGCTTCTGGCTATTATAAATAAGGCTGCTATGAACATAGTGGAGCATGTGTCCTTGTTATATATTGGAACTTCTTCTGGGTATATGTCCAGGAGTGGTATAGCTGGGTCTTTAGGTAGAGCTATTGCCAATTTTCTGAGGAACCTCCAGATTGATTTCCAAAGTGGTTGTATGAGCATGCAATCCCACCAGCAATGGAGGAGTGTTCCTCTTTCTCCACATCCTCGCCAGCATCTGCTGTCACCTGAGTTTTTGATCTTAGCCATTCTGATTGGTGTGAGGTAGAATCTCAGGGTTGTTTTGATTTGCATTTCCCTGATTAAGGATGTTGAACATTTCTTTAGGTGCTTCTTGGTCATCCAAGATTACTCAGTTGAGAATTATCTGTTTAGCTCTTTACCCCATTTCTTAATAGGGTTATTTGCTTCTCAGGAGTCTACCTTCATGAGTTCTTTGTATATTTTGGATATTAGCCATCTATTGGAAGACCAGGGCTTCAGTATTGCATTGAGGGGAAAACAGGATGATCACAGGAGGTAGAGGGAGGGGAGACCTGGGAGGGAGAGTACATATGGTATGTACTTACCGAAAAGTGGATATTAGCCCCAAAGCTCAAGGCTCATGACACAAACCACAGACCAGATGGAGATGGAACTTAAGAGGAAGGAAGACCAGGGTGTGGGTTCCTCAGTCCTGCATTGATGGGGAGGGGGCAGGATGATGGGGGCAGGTAGGGTGAGGGGGTACCTGGGAGGGAGAGAGGAGGGGGAGGAAACAAATGGGGGACAATATCAGGTATTAGAGGGGTCCAGAGAGAGGTACAAAGGGTCAGGAAATCAAATAAAATATGTAGCAGTAGGGAATGAGGAACTGGTGATAGCCACCCGGAGGGTACCAGACTCCAGGGAACCCACAGGGATGACTTTAGCAGAAATAAGTAGAGAAGTGGAGATAAATCCTGTAGTAGATAGGCATGGCTCCTGATTCAGGGATGGGGTCACCCACCCATTTCAAAGTTTTTAACCCAGAAATGTTCCTGTTCAAAGGAAAAACAAAAAATGGAGCAGAGACTGAAGGAAGGGCCATCTGGGGACTGCCACACCTGGGGATCCATCCTGTCTGCAGACACCAAACCCCAACACTGTTGCTGTTGCCAAGAGGCACTTGCTGACGGGAACCTGTTGTGGCTGTTCCTTGGGAGGCTCTGCCAATGAAGATGTGGATGCTTGGAGCCAATAATCAGACTGAGCTCAGGGACTCTGGTGGGGGAGCTGGTGGAAGGACTGGAGGAGCAGGGGGGGATTGCAACCCATGAAAGAACAAAGTTGGCTGGCTGGACCACCCAGTGCTCCCAGGGACTAGACTACCAACCGAGGAGTGTACTTGGAGGGATCCATGGCTCCAGATACTTATGTAGTGGAGGATGACCTTGTCTGACATCAGTGGGATAGGAGGACCCTGGTTCTGTGGAGGTTTGATGCCCCAGCATAGGGGGATGCTGGAGTGGTGGGGTGGGAGAAGGTGGGTAGGTGGGGGAGCACTTTCATAGATGCAAATGAGAGGGGGAAGAAGGTGGATGTGGGGTGGGGGTTTGTGGAGGGGTAATTGTGAAATGGGATATCATTTGAGATGTAAATGAATGGAATGATTAATAAAAAAAGATGTGATTCTTCCCACTTCAAATGATTCAATTAAGCAAAATTCCTTCACAGGTACACCCAGACATTTTAGAATTTTAGTTAATTCTAGATATAGTCAAATTAACAACCATGATTAGCCATCAATCATGATGTACATATTAATGTGCTTGTAAATTTAGTTTATAAGTATTTTCTGAATAATTTCTTCATTTGCATTCATTCAGAAAACTGGTCAATAGATTTTTTTTTTTCCTTGTCAGGTTAACTTTGGCTTCACAGGAGGAGTTGGGAAGCCACCTTTTCCTTTATTTTATTTTTATTTATTTATTTTTAAAGATTTATTTATTTATTATATGTAAGTACACTGTAGATGTCTTCAGACACTCCAGAAGAGGGAGTCAGATCTTGTTATGGATGGTTGTGAGCCACCATGTGGTTGCTGGGATTTGAACTCCGGACCTTTGGAAGAGCAGTCAGGTGCTCTTACCCACTGAGCCATCTCACCAGCCCCTTCCTTTATTTTATAGACTAGTTTGAGGAGTCATGCTATTGGGTCTTCTATAAGATTGATAGGATTCAGCATTAAATGTATGCTTTCCTTTTTGTTTTTCCAGTGACCTCCCCACTGAAGCGTTTTATTTTATATGTAAATATGTTTTGCATATTTAGTAACAGAATCCCAGGACTTTCCTTCCTGTGTGTGATGGACTTGCTTCTTTTTGTCCCATGATGCCAGATAAAGTGTGACCAACATGACAGAGAGGACAGATTATTCTTTTTGTCTATGACTTTGAGCTGACCCTCACGTCTGGGGCAGAGCACTCCACACTTTGTTAGCCTGTATGAAGGTGCAGGACAGTCTTCCCAGCTCCTCCATCATTAGTGATCTCACATTCGTCAGGGTTAGAAGTCAGGCAGTGTGGACACTGGAGCATAGTGGGATACAACCTTGCCTTTGCTTCTCTTTTCAGCACTGTTGGTGACTTGAGGGACTCAGCCAGGACATGTACGCACACCATTATAATGTCACTGAGAGACTGGGACGAGGCTGATGGGGCTTCCCCACTGTCTCATTAATTGTTACACATGTATTTTAGGTAAAAAAAAAAAATCCCTTTGATTTAATATTGGTAGCTTATATGGGCCTACAAATGTATCCATTTCTTTTAGATTTTTCCAGTTTTCAAAGTATCTCTAATGGTGATTTATCCTGGTTGGTTTCTGCCATGATAACTCTTTTCCCTGTACTTTTATTAATTTGAGTCTTCTCATTCTTTCTTTTATTTAGTTAGTTGGGCTAGTGTTGTCAATATTGTTTATTTCCCAAATACCAACTTCTCATTTCCTTGTTTCTTTCTACTGTTCTTTCAGGCTTTGGTTCATTATTTTATGTCCTTCTTTTCTTTTGAGTCATTTCTTGCCTTCCTAAGACTTTGCAGTATATTTTTAGGTTATTTATTTGAAATCACTCCATTTTAATTGTAAGCACTCATGGTTATAAAGATTCTTGAAGGTGTTCTCATTTTTTTCTTGATTCTAGGAGTTTTTAAAATTCCTCCCTGAATTTTATAGAGATCTACTTATTGTTTAAATGTGTGTTGTGTGAGAGAAAAATATGTATGAAACCTAATGAAACCTATTATGTATACCATAATGAAACCTATTTCTATTTTAACTTAAAATAATTTAGAGTATATTGTTAAATCTCTATGTGTAAATCTTTATATAGTTTCTCATGCTATTGATTATTAGTTTTATTTTGATATGTTCTGAAGAGGACTAAGTACTTACTTAGATTCTCTCATACTTACTAAAACTTTGTCCTAAAATGTGATCTACTTTGGAGAAAGTTAATAAAAAGAATGTTCTTTAGCTGTTATAATAACTTAACTTTTTTTGTCTTAACTTCTTTTGTTGGATGATTGACCTATGCAGAAGCGGATTATAAACATCAGTAAGGTCAAGCACTGTCTCTCCGAGTTGCCTTTTGTGGTCCTCTCCCATCTACATACCAACTCCTTCCACTCCTTGAGTTGTGAATGTTCCTTGCTTTCAAGTCCCCAGATAGCTGTCTCAAACAATGGGCCACATTTAAGATCCTGCTTGACTGTGTCCCTCTGAGATACAGGGAATGATAACATGAATTTCTTCTCCAGTGGTGGCTTGCCATGCACGAGTCATTGTTTCAGCTGTGGCAAGTTGACATTTCAATGTAACAGTCACATTCCTCTTTTACTATATCAAACTAGAAAACAAGACACTGTGTTCTAGTCTAGGATAACTGAGGGACAAGTTCATGAGATAAAGGATAGCAGAATACAGGAAAGGTAGATGCTGCTTTGAAGAGAGGAACACTAACCTTTACTGATACTAGAGTTTTGAGCGTCAGAATGTGGACCCTGGCACTCCTAACATGGAAGGCTAGGTGACCTTTCCTCAGTAAGCTAATTAAAGACCCAAACAATGAGAGCCAATGAAAATAATGTATGATGATGATGACGACGATGATGACAACAAGGAGGATGACTTATTTAATATGGCTGCCTCAAGAGGAGGAACAAAGTAGTCCAATAGAACCCCCTTCCCCAAGTCTGTTTTCTGAATTCCAGCATTGGGTTTAGGTTTAAATAGGCAAGAGGTGTGTGTAACTAAGTAATTCTCATTCAGGTGTGGTTTCCTCATCATTGTGGAGATTTTTTTTTTTTATTCAAAGTACAACATTCTGAACCTGACTCTCATAGGCTCATGGCCATCTCAAGATGCAAAATGCATTTGGTTTTCAAAAGCACTCACAGCCTCTTTAACAATAAATACTACTCAGAAGTCCAAAATCTCTTTGAGACTCAAGGCAGTCTATTAACTGTACCTCTCTGTAAAACTTTAAAAATTTTACATTCTTCCGGTATACAAGGACACAGAACATACATCCCCATTCTAGAAGGGAAGAGTAGAGATGTAGAGAGAGATGATTTGACCAAAATAAGACTAAAATGGAGTCTGGCAATCTCTAAATCTTGTAGGCTCATGTTCAGTATCTAGACTTTCAGTTTCAAAGGGCATAAATAGATCTTCCCTGTCAATTTTGCTGTCTGCTACATACATCTCTCTTTTGGGTTGATTCTGCTCCCTGTATTTGGCTCTCAAAGGAAGAGAGGAAGAGGTGAAAACATGACAGCAGACTAGGAGGGCATGGTGGCTGGAAGTTAGCTGATTAAATTTTCATCCACACATAGGAAGCAGAGCAACAAAACAACAGTTTATATGGGTACATATTTTTTTTGTAATTTCATGTATAGAATATTTGCTTTGATGAACGCAGTCTTTGAAAGTGAATGTTGTAGATGATTATTGTTGCAGATGCTCGGTGTGATCTCTGCCTGAGGATCCAGTTATTTCTATTTGTTTTTCTTTTTTTTTTTTTTTTAACTCACTTGGCATTGGGAAATGTTGAAAATTGTCTTTTGATTTGAGTGGTGAGGGAGCCGCTCATTCCCTTATAGCTCTACCCCTTTCCTTGATATAGTTTCATAGTTGAAACACTTAAGGCTTAAGGGATGAAAGGAATTCTGTAAAGACTTGTTTGTGTGTGGTGTTGTTTGGTGAAAACAGGAACTACTACATTCTAAGCTGGCAGTGACTAGCCGGCTAAGTCTTGCCCTTCACCTTGACCCTGAAAAGTTTTTAAAGGTACCTGTTAGAAGTATTTGTGTTATTATAGTGATAATCATCTCTGAAGAACTTCTAACTAGACTGAAAATATGTTTGCTAGCCCTGTCTACCAGGATATAGCAGACATCATGAAAACAGAGTTTGGGAGATAGTAATTATATGCATGCTGTTAGTTTTTTTTTTTTTTTTAAATAGAATTCTGCTTATTGTGTTCTGATCCACTCACTCCTTGCCCATGAAAGTTAAATGTCTATAGTTAGTTAACTGGGCACAGACTTCCAAGAGTAATGGCTCATCTCCTCTCAGAGCAGCACTTCCATGTTTGGATCTCCCCATCTATTCTGATATAGAATATTGATTCTCAGGGCTTTCTGTATTCCATTAGGACTTCTTTTTTGTACTGTTGACAGTATAGCTCTATTTAGATATATACAAATAATACATAATTTTAGAAGCTTGAATCTGAGTTCCAGAGCACTCAACCAAATTTTTAGGCTCTTGTGACCAAGGACAAATTGGACTAGAGACACATGATTAGAAATTGAAATACAGCTTACTAAAAGAAAAAACACTTTCAAGAATGGGAATAGACAGACAGTAAGCTGAGGGAAAACAGAAAATCAAAAGTTCAAGGCTATGAGGCACATGGCCCTTTTATAGGTCATTTGTGGAGCACCTGCCTCTCCCATATTTGTATGCTGCAGGCTTTTCTTGAATATGTGCTGATTATCGTGTGTAACCCAGGTGAAAAGGGTTTCCAATCTATCTATAGCTGTCTCTTTTCATATATTAATTTTGATCCATAGATGTCTCTCTCTGTTTCTCTCTCTGTCTCTCTTTCTCTCTGTCTGTCTGTCTCTCTCTTTCTGTCCCTCCCTCTCTCTCTCCCTCTCCCTTCCTCCCTCTCTTTCTGAGGGCTTTGCTGGCCCTCAGGGCTTCAGTCCTTTTCCCTCTCCCAATACCAGATCGGGTTCCCCTTGCCTTCTCCATTCCTCGTTCACTTTCCCTCCCAGGTCCCTCCCTCCCTCCCCACTTGTGATTGCTTTCTTTTTCCTCCAAAGTGGGACTGAGGCGTCCTCACTTGGGCCCTTCAGCTTGTTGACCTTTTTGAGTTCTGTGGTCTGTATCTTGGGTATTCTGTACTTTTTTTTTTTTTTTTTTTTGCTAATATCCACTTATGAGTGAGTACATACCATGCATGTCCTACAAAAGGACAGTTTTAAGTGGGAATCATATGGTGAAATAGATTGAAAGGGGAGATGTTATGACATTGTAATCATTGAGTAAGTATTAGCAGTAACAAAAACAACAAAAATAATGTAGTAAACCAGAGCATAAGGTAGGAACTGTACAGGCAGCTTAGGGATTGGATCCTGAAGGCACCACTTCCAGGAATGGCATTGGTTCTCTGGCCAGGAAAGCCTGAAGGCAGTTCTGGCTTGCTTGTTTGCTTGCTTGCTTGCTTATTTATTTATTATATTCTTCTCTCATACAATATATCTTGACTGCAGCCTCCTCTCCCTACAGTCCTCCGAGCTTCCCCTCCCCCAGATCCATGATATAGGACAGGTGTGGGTTAAAGGTTTTGTGGTTGGGCAGGCATCTTGGTTCCACAATTGGAAGCCTTTCCAGCTTATTGATTATGGCCTGTTCAGACTCCATATCCTCAGTAGGTTCAGAAATCAAAAGTTCCAGGCTAAGAGTCACATGGCCCTTTTATAGGTCATTTGTGTAGCACCTGCCTCTCCCATACTTGTATGCTGCAGGCTTTTCTTGAATATGTGCTGATTATTGTGTGTAGCCCAGGTGAGAAGGGTTTTCAATCTATCTACAACTGTCTCTTTTCATATATTAATTTTGATTTGATCCATAGATGTCTCTCTGACTAGGGTCACCTTCATAGGTTCAGGAAGTTTCCATCGCACAAGGCTTTCATGTTGGCTCCTAAATGCCCCACTATTCTAGTCGTTGCTTCCTGTATTCTCTCCCTCCATCCGTCCCTCCCCAGTCTGGTCCCTCCTTTTCCCATCCCTACCTGCCTGTTGTGGGAAATATTAAAAAATGAACCCGCCAACTCTCAGCGGGGCCAGGCCCACACTCCCGAGCTCTCTGGGGCTTGCCACACACGCCAGATAATCTCACTCGCTCCGTCTCTTGGCCTGCCAACACTCTGGCCCAAAGAGGCTACTCTTTGACGGGGGCCTCCGAGTTCCTCTCACTTCCACACAATGCCCCATGCACCCCAGGTTAGCCATCTCAACACCTAATTATCTGATAGAATCAAGACTCTTAATGTTTAATATTCAATCAGATTTATATAACAATAAGATCACAATTTATGAGATGCCACTACAATGATTTTAGAGCCAACTGATAATGATAAAAGGTTTACCCCAATTATTCCCACCTTGTGAAAATCTTATCTACTTGTGGCTGTTTAAAACCATTCGGGATCAGGATCTTCTTCCTGTCCATCTGCCTCCATGTTGGCTTCTCCTCCTCCTTCTCCTCCTATGACCTCTCTATCTGTCTTCCCAACTCCTAGTTCTGCCTCCCCTTTTCTGTCCAGTCACAGGCCTGCCACTGCCCTAATGTGATTGGACAGGGAAAATCCTGCAACACCTGCTCCCGCACCCCCACCACCCAAGTCCACCTTTGATATCTATTCTATTTCTCCTTCCCAGAGAGACCCATGTGTTACCTCTAGGACCCTCCTTGTTACTTTTTTCTAAGCTATATTAAACAGATGTGCTGTTAAATTGCAGGTATGCTGTTAATATGCTAGTGTAGGAACTCTCTTTACGAGGGCAGTTAGTGCTATGAGTTTTCCTCTTGGCACTGCTTTCATTGTGTACCATTATGTTTGGGTATGCTGCATCTTCAATTTCATTTAATTCTAGGAAGTCTTTAATTTCTTCATTTCTTTCCTGACCAGGTTATCAATGAGTACACAGTTGTTCAATTTCCATGAATATGTAGGCTTTCTGTTGTTTTTGTTGTTACTGAAATCTAGCCTAGCCTTAATCTGTGGTGATCTGATAGAATGCATGGGATTATTTCAATCTTCTTGTATCTGTTGAGGCTTTTTTTGTTACAGACTATATAGGTCACTTTTGGAGAAGGTTCCATGAGGTGCTGAGAAGAAGGTGTATTCTTTTGTTTTAGAATGAAATGTTCTGTAGATATCTGTTAAATCCATTTGCTTCGTAGTTTCAGTGTGTCTTTGTTTAGTTTCTGTTTCAATGACCTTTCCATTGTTAAGAGTAGGGTTTTGAAGTCTCCTACTATTATTGTTTGAGTTTCAATGTGTATTTTGAGTTTAGCAAAGTTTCTTTTATGAATGTGGGTGCCCTTGCATTTGGAGCATTCAGAAGTGAGAGTTCATCTTGGTAGATTTTTCCTTTGATGAGTATGAAGTGTACTTCCCCATCTCTTTTGATAACTTTTGGTTGCAAGTCTATTTTATTGGATATTAGAATGGCTAATCCAGCTTGTTTCTTAGGACCATTTGCTTGGAAAACTTTTATTCCAGGCTTTTAGTTTGAGATAGTGTCTGTCTTTGTCACCATGGTCAGTTTTCTGTATGCAACAAAATGCTGGATCCTGCTTGCCTATGTTAGCTTATGTCTTTTTTTATTGGGAAATTGAGTCCATTGGTGTTGAGAGAAATTAAAGAAAATGATTGTTAGTTCATGTCATGTTTGTTGTTGTAGTTGGTATTACGTGTATGTGTGGTTCTTTCCTATTGGGTTTGTTGTGAGATGATTAATTTCTTGTTTTTTTCTTTGGTGTTGGTACTCTCTTTCTGTTGGAGCTTTCCTTCTAGAATCCTCTGTAGGGTTGTATTGGTAGATCGATATTTAAATTTGTTTTTGTCATGGAATATTTTGCGTTCTCAGTCTATGATAATTGAGAGTTTTGCTGGGTATAGTAGTAGCCTGTGCTATCATTTGTGTTCTCTTAGGGTCTGTATGACATCTGTCCAGGATCTTCTCTGGCTTTTATTGTCTCTGTTGAGAAGTCTGGTGTAATTCTGATACTTCTGCCTTTATATGTATGCATTTTCCCCTTACCACGTTTAATATTCTTTCTTTGTTTTGTACATTTAGTGTTTTGATTATTATGTGTGACAGGATTTTCTTTTCTGGTACAATCTAGTTGGTGTTCTGTAGGCTTCTTGTATATTTATGGGCCATCTCTTTCTTTAGGTTGGAGAATTTTCTTCTATGATTTTGTTGAAGGTATTTTCTGGTTCTTTGAGCTGTGAATCTTCACTCTGTTCCATTCCTATTATGCTTAGGTTTGGTCTTTTTATTGTGTTCTGGATTTCCTGGATGTTTTTAGGAGCTTTTTATGCTTTGTATTTTCTTTGACCATTGTGTGAATATCTTCTATGGTTTCTTCTATGCCTGAGGTTCTCTCTTCTATCTCTTGTATTCTGTTGTTGATGCTTGCATCTGTTGCTCTTGATCTCATTCCTAGGTTTTCCATTTCCAGACTTGCCTCCATTGGTGATTTCTTTATTGTTCCTACTTCCACTTTTAGGTCTTAGATAGCTTTGTTCAATTCCTTCACCTGTTGGATTGTGTTTCTTTAAGGGACTTATGTGTTTCCTCTTTAAGGGCTTCTACCTGATTGCCTATGTTTTCCTGTATTTCTTTAAGTGAGTTTTTAAAAAATATCCTCCTTAAATATCTTTCTTATCGATTCTGCTGAAGGGACCCTGATATAGCGGCCTCTTGTGAGGCTATGCCAGTGCCTGGCAAACACTGAAGTGGATGCTCACAGCCAGCTATTGGATGGAACACAGGATCCCCAATGGAGGAGCTAGAGAAAGTACCCAAGGAGCTGAAGGGGGCTGCAACCCTGTAGGTGGAACAACAATATGAACTAACCAGTACCCC
>NC_034602.1:9008675-9016009 GCF_900095145.1 Mus pahari | reverse complement strand
AAACTTTATATGACCCAGCACAAGGGAAGGCCTGGGCCAAGTAGTGGGAGTGGGTGGGTAGGGGAGTAGGGGCGGGGGGGGGGAGTATAGGGAACTTTTGGGATAGCATTTGAAATGTAAATAAAGAAAATAATAATAATAAAAAAGAAATTACATTTGAAGAAAAATTTGCTGAAATAAGAAAATTATGATTCAACCAAAAAGAGTTGAAAGCTATGATATGTGTGTTGGTATCATATTAATTAAAATATTTAAGTAAAAATATTAAATGAACTTTACTAAATATGGAAAAAATATCTTTCTTATCTTCATGAGATGGGAATTTATGTCAGCATCATGCTTTTTAGAGTGTGTTGGAGTAGTCAGGGTTTGCTGTGGTGGGAGAATTGGGTTCTGATATATTGGTTTCTGTTGCTTATGTCCTTATGCTTACCTCTTACCATCTGGTTATCTCTGGTGTTAACCAGCCTGGTTGTCTCTGTCTGGAGCCTGCCTCCTAAGTCCCTGGTTGTAGCAGATCTCCTGGGAGACCTGTTGTCCTTGTTGCAGCAATCTTCTAGGAGTTCTGCACACTGTGGTGGTGTTAGAGGGGCAGACACGCTGATCTGCCCTTGTGGAGGTGCAGACTTGAAGGGATTCTTTGGAGATCTTAAGAATAGAATTAGAAATGCCAGCCTTTGAGTCACTGAAGCAAGCAGCAGTGGGCTGTAGCTGTGCGTCTGTGTCTGTGTATGTGCATCTAATATGTTTCTGGTCTCTGATACTCCGAGACTTGGCAGCCGTGGCAGGCCAGTAGTGATGATGCACCAGTGCCAAGGTTTGTTTCTGATATGATTGCTCATTAAGAAGAGTAAGGACTCTCCTTAAAGAAATGGTATGCTGTGCCAAGATAAAGAAGTGTTGAAAGAATGAAAAAAGTAAGCTGTTCAAATTCCATGGGATTCAGGGAATCCCACTGGCCAAATTGTTGGTATTTTCAATGCCAAAATAAATAATAAATGTAACTCGTTGGATAAATTGAAATTCATGAGTACAGACTGATATAAATATAAGAACAAGAATAAAGAAAGCTGGACAGAAGGTAAGAATATGGAAGACTTTGTTGTTGAGTGTGATTTGAACTGTGCAGGCCTGGCCCAAGAGATTTTAGTGGAGAAGACTTTCAGTGTGTGGTTAGAGACAGTTTTGTGGTGTTTGGTGACGCAGGTGGCTGCTTTTTGCCCTTGTCTGAAGAGTCTACCTGAGGCTAAAGTACAGATAAATAGTAAAAGATAAATAGATAAAGTATAAATAATACTAATTGCGTTGAGAAAGGAAGTCTCAAAAAAGCCCAACAGAGACTTTGTTGTCTGGTTTAGACTTATGAAGAGCATTTTAATGAAAAGGAGAAAGCCAAAAAAGGAAAAATACAAAATATAGGGTTCAAGTATTAAAGGGCACCAGGAAGTAGAATGGAGGTAAATTCTGTGTCTATGAGATAACAGATTAAGGGAGTGGGACTTTGGTACAAGATCCCACCCAGTAAGTTTAGGTTCAGGCATGGTAGTATATGGCTTTAATCCAAGGAGACAAAGCCAAGCAGATCTCTGAGTTTAAGGCCAGCCTGTGACAGGGCAAGTTCTAGGTGAACAAAAGCTTAAGTCTAGGAATGATGGTACACACCTTTAATCCCAGTAGTCAGAGGCAAGCAGATCTCTGAGTTCATGGCAAGTGTGGTATAGAGAAAGTTCCAAGTAGAGAAAAGCTTAAATCCAGGCATGGTGGACCACACCTTTAATCCCACCATTTAGGAGACAAGCATGCAGATTACTGACAAGTTCCAAGATAACCAAGCATAGACAGCGAGTAAATTCACTGAAAACAAAAAGCTGGTGATAAAGTAGTATAACAGGCAAGCAACTTCAGCCATGTGGCTCTGGCTTTAGAGTCCACATAGAAGGGACTACTGGCATAATTGATGCTGGTTAGCTGAAGATAAGATATTAGTGGTGATTAAGAAGAGATCAGCATCACTGAGATGAAATTTGGGAAATGTTTTCTGAGAGCACAAAGAAGCCATGTTCTAGAGATAGTCAAGGTTGTACCTCGTGCTTTAGCAGGACTTATAGTTAATGAGGTGATTACAGTTAAGTGATTGGATGAATCTCAGATGAGACTTGGAACTGTGGTACTGGTTTTGAAGGCATGAAGGGGTCATGGAGAACAGCTGAAGCTTGGCACTATGAGAAGCCACAGAAGGCCATTGGTGAAGGTGCAGGCAGCTTCAGTTGTAGTTGATGGCCCAGGTCATGCAAAGAAGTTGAGGCTTGGTACCATGAAGAGAGCCTATATGAGGCTATTGGTGAAGCCTAGTTGCAGTGGAAGACACCAGCATATTGGAGATGCCAGTACCATGGGATGATCACCAAGAATAGCAACAGCAGTGGAGTGGATCAACCTAAGCTTAGAGTGCTGCAGAGGGCAGAGCTGGAGAAGAAATGCCAGCCCTTTGGAGGAGCCCAAAAGATCATGTGTGGATACCAGACATTGAAACAAGAAGCTGTAACATTGAAGTTGCCTTAGAGACTCCAAGATTTTCAAGATTCCAGAGCCATGGCCTATCTGCTGAGGAAAGCTGCTAACAGGGAGTGGAAACAGCCCAGGAGAAAAATGTTTGTTGCAGTCAACAAAAATGAAAAAAAAAGAGTTGGAGATCTGAAGACCACTTTGACATCAGACATGGAGGTCAAGAGTTTGGAGTTTGCCCAACTGGGTTCCTGTCTTACTTTGGTGATTACAGTTAACTGATTGGATGAATGCCAGAAGAGACCTTGAACTTTGGACTTTTACCATGGTTGAGGCTGCTATAGACTAAGGGAACTTTGGAAGTTGGACTTTTTTATTATGCTATGGCTAGATATGGCCCCCATAAGCTTCTATGTTTGAACAAGCCTATGGGGGCCAGGGAGTGGAATGTGATTATTTGAATATGCTTGTCCCAGAGAGTGGCACTATTAGGAGGTTTGGCTTTGTTAGAGTAGATGTGTTACTGTGGGTATGGGCTTTAATATCCTTGTCCTACCTGCCTGTGAGCCAGTCTTTTCCTGTTTGTCTTTGTAACATGTTGACCCCTTTGTTCCTTGTGCACCATGCCTACCTGGGTTCTGCCATGCTCCTGTCTTGATGATACTGAACTGAACCTCTGAACCTGTAAGCCATCCCCAATTAAATGTTGTCCTTATAAGAGTTGCCTTGGTCATGGTGTCTGTTCATAGCAGTAAAATCCTAAGACAAGCTGGATCATATAGTAGATTTACTTTTGGCTTTTGTGGATTCTCCACACTGATTTCCAGAATAGCTAAACTTTGTTTTAGTGCATGAGGGTTGTTCTCTTTCCTTCATATCCTTTCTAGCATTTGCTGTTGGTTGTATTGTTGATCTTTTCCATTCTGACAGGAGTGAGATGTTTGATTTGCATTTCTCTGATATCTAAGGACAAAGAACAGTTCTTACCTATTTTTCTTTGTTCTTTTGATAACTTTGTTTAGATTTGCAGCCTGTTGTTTGTAAGCCACATCTTCTCTCTAATACATATGAGAAAAATCCAAATTAAGAAATCTTCTATTAAGTAATCAGCTTGAATGATTGTTGAGTCAAGGGAGGACAGAATTATTCCAGATTGAAGAGGCCAAGAAGACATTATAGTGCAATGCTAGATATGAGCCTGAACTAGATTCTTAACTTGATCAGAGTAGGAGTGGGTGGGGGAGCTCAGTTAGGTCTCTGGAATAGTTGTGCTGTTCTATTGATTTTGATTATTGTAGTCTGGATATTAGGATAGAACACTCAATTTTTAGGAAATATATATAAGTATTAAAAGGTAATGGGCATTAGGTGACAGTTTCCATTGGTTTGAAAAATATTAGTGTGTGTTTTTATGATTAGATAGTGCTGAGTTTAGTGAAGTAAAATGTTAACAATAGGAGAAACTGAAACAAGAGACTACTGGAGTTCTTTGTAGTATTAGTATAACTTGTTAATTCATTTCAAATTATTTCATAATAAAGTTAGAATAAAATGTTGTCTTTCCCTCAAATGCTCAGAGTACCTATGAAATATTTCATGCTCAAAGCTCTGCTTACCAAGGAAAAAAGTTGTGTGAGGTCTGTCTTTTTTTCAGATTGTTATAAAAGTGACTTTAAATATTTACACAAAATAGATGCAGAGAAAATTAATTAATCCTTAAATATAACTATGTAAATATGGAACTTGATAGTTTTTTTTAATCTCTGAAAAAATACCCTACAGTCCAAAGTGCATAAATCATTTCTTACGAGAGAAGAATTAGGAAGAAAAGCATCCTTGAGGACAGTCACCCCGGGCGTTCATCCCCTTACCTAACCAAATGACAGACCTTGAAGCAACTTCAAAGCTTCAAAAATAACTGGCTCTGACATGTACCAAGATGGGAGAACAAGCTTGAAATAAATGCTTCACCTTTAAAGAGAACAAAAGAAAAGGCAGTATCGTGTTTCATAAGTGGAATTTAACAGTTGAATGGTTTACTTTATTTACCCATGACTTTTCTGCTACTTGGGAATGTTGGGGAACGGAATCAAGCTCATTGTCATGTTTACCCTTCCCTTCCTTCCCTCACCTCTTGTAGTGCTGTGGGAAGAATGAACTGTTACAACATTAAAAGGTGTCCAAGTCTTAGAGGCTTTTCGCAGAGCTGATATGGCCAGACAGGCTAAGTTTCACTTCACACTCTTTAGTCTGGCATTCAAGGTCTTATGTAGTTTGGTGGTAGCTTATTTTCCTTATTGCTTTGTAGAAATTCTCTTTAGACAGGCTTCTATTTATTTGACACTGAAGAAACTTTTGGTTATAATCACATAAAATTACCTCTATTTTTTAAATACTTGCTAATATTTCTCTCTGTCCCTTTGTGTGTGTGCATGTGTGCATGTGCATGCATGTTTATATGCTATGCTTATTTCCTCTGGTGCATATCTGTATCTCAGATGATAACTTGTCGGAGTTGGTTCTCCTTCTGCTGTGTGACTCCTAGGCATGAATCTCAGGTCCTCTGGTATGGAGTTAAATGTCTTTACTGGATGAGCTATTTAATTGGCCCTAGGAAGCGATTTCTTTTATTTTTTTAATAATAGATTTAATTTTATTTTAAAAATATGAAAGTCCCATAGATGATAAGTCTACCAGTGACCACCCCACAAAACAAAACAAAATGAAACAAACAACCCCCAGTGACTTTTCCTTCCTCAGTAGCCATCATCTATCTGCCAGTAGTTCCCAGCTTGGGGTTAGGCCTCAGAAACCAACCCTTTTCCAACTTTCATTTTGTACAGTTGGCCATAGCTTCATGTGTGGGATGGCTCTGACAGCATTTCACACATATCTGCTTTATCCTGTAGTTCTTACCTTTTTTTCTGCTCCTGATTCTGCAGTGTTTCCTGAGTTTTAGGTTGGAGGACATTGATAAAGATGGCCCATTTATCACTGAACACTCAGTCATTTATTCTCAGGTCTTTGGTTAGTTTTGAATCTTTTTGTTAACATACCACTCCAAAAAGCTTTTCTGATCAAGATTGAGAGTGTAAACAATCTATGTGTCTAGACGTAAATATTTAGAAGGTAGTTTATCATGACCATTTAGGAAAACAGTAGTTAATGATTTCCCCTAGGCATCTGACCTCCTAGCCATAGGCTTTTGAATAGGTTTACAAAACTGGGCATGTGAAGTAGATCTCAAATCCAATCAACTGGGGTTGATTGCCTCAATAACTATCATGCCAGTTTTTCACCAGTGGCACCTCTCACCTGGCAGGTCCTGGAAGGTCAGTATTTTATCAGAATGGCCCAGCACTGGATATGATCATTGTTGTATCTTCCTCAGCAACCTGCATACCACCTTCTGGCACCATGAAAGCTAGCCAGCAGGTAGAAAGTTTCCAGATCAGTTGGAAATTGATTTATCTATGTCCTGATAACAAAGTTTGCAATGTCTTCAAAATAACATGCCAAGAACCAGCTTGAGTTTGGAAAGGGGGCCCTGAGGAATGGGGTGTCTAGGATCAGTGAAAAGGACATCTCAAAGTAAACCATGGGGTATAAGCTGACAGCTCTGTGTTCTGCTCCTGTTGACTTTCTAGACAGCTCATCAAGACAGCTCAGCTCTTGAAGATTAAAGCCCAGTCTTTCATTTACATTTCAGTTCAATTGTCCACCCCAGGTTCCCTTTAGATTATCCTACAAATCAGCATTTAATAACTTTAGCTCCTTGATTCTTAGAAAAGGCAGCTCATACATTTTTAACACAGCAATTGAAATCAGAGATCTGCCTGCCTTTGTAAGCACAGACAATAAGCTAGCTGGCTGGGATACTGTCCTGAAATTACCATTCCTACCAAGCCTGGGCCTAAACTCACTCTGTCCCAGGCTGACCGTGAACTCAGGAATCAGCGTGCCTTTGTATCTGGCACATTGTGCAGTTGACTCTGTTCTTTTAGGTGTGTGAAGTCCCTCATGTAATTCATATTGCATTCTAATATTTTGCATTGCTGAGAAATTCTATTTATATATTTTTGAACTCATGTTCTTACAGTTCCTTCCACAGCCTTAAGGGCTATCCTGAAGGTCATAGCATTTGCCATTTTGCTAAGGACATTTCACACACTCTTGCCTCCTGGGCTTGTGCTGTTTCTGATTATTGTGGAATAATTAATTACAAAGGCAGAGATGACATTCCCTATAACCTTGGCTGAGAGAATATTTTCCAAAGGAAGTATGTAAAGCTTTATATGTGTGTGTGTGTATACTCACACACACATATACATATATACACATACATATATATTATATACACAGATACACACACACACACACACACATACACAGACACACGCCTCATGCCCAGCAACTGTCAACACTTGTGGAGGCCATACTTGCTAGCTGTACTTCAGGGGTGGGAACTGCGTCCCGTCATCCTTCTACAGTGGCCATGCAGGGTTTGGCAGTAAAGTCTTGCTATCTAGTTCTTACTGTCTAGTTCTGGTGGGGAACTAAAAGTAGTGGCAATAGCCTGTGCTATTTTGGTGACTCTTATTGGTTCTCTAGCCAATAACTCAGAGCGAATGATCCTGTATGTGGTATGGAGATTTTCATTTGCTAACCCATGTATTCTGAGGGCAGTATTGCCTTCCAGCCAGGGATCCTTTGTTAAAACTCCTCCTCCTCCTCTTCCTCCTCCTCCTCCTCCTCCTCCTCCTCCTCCTCTCCTTCCTCCTCCTTGTTTTATTTTTTTATTTGAGTGTGTGTGTGTGTGTGTGTGTGTG
>NC_034602.1:8999071-9004650 GCF_900095145.1 Mus pahari | reverse complement strand
ATGTCCTTATGGGTCTGAGTTATCACACTCCAGATGATATTTTCTAGTTCCAGCCATTTGCCTGCAAAACTCAGGATGTCCTTATTCTTAATAGCTGGTCCATTGTGTAAATGAACCACATTTTCTGTATCCATTCTTCTGTCGTGGGACATCTAG
Source organism: Mus pahari (assembly GCF_900095145.1). Taxonomy (NCBI): domain Eukaryota; kingdom Metazoa; phylum Chordata; class Mammalia; order Rodentia; family Muridae; genus Mus; species Mus pahari. The sequence goes on along the minus strand of NC_034602.1, from coordinate 9,004,494 downwards.
GATCTAGGTTGTTTCCAGCTTCTGGCTATCACAAATAAGGCCGCTATAAACATAGTTGAACATGTGCCCAGTGGCATGGTGGAGCATCTTTTGGGTATATTCCCAAAAGTGGTATAGCTGGATCTTCAGGTAGATGTATTTCCAATTTTCTGAAGAACCTCCAAATTGATTTCCAGAGTGGTTGTACCAGTTTGCAATCCCACCAGCAACGGAGGAGTGTTCCTCTCCAACATGTGTTGTCACCTGAGGTGTTGAGGTTTTGATTTTAGCCATTCTGGTTGGTGTAAGATTTTGGAATCACAGGGTTATTTTGATTTCCATTTCTCTGATCACTAAGGACTTTGAACTTTTTTTTTTTTTTTTTGGTGATTCTCAGGCATTCGAGATTCCTCAGTTGTGAATTCTTGGTTTAGTTCTTTGCCCCATTTTTTGATTGGGTTGTTTGGTGTTTTGGTGATTAACTTCCTGATTTCTTTATATATTTTGGATATTAGCCCTCTATCAGATGTCGGGTTAGTGAAGATTTTTTTCCCAATCTGTTGTTTGCCGATTTGTCTTATTGACTATGTCCTTTGCCTTACAGAGCTTTCCAGTTTCATGAGGTACCATTTATCAATTCTTGGTCTTAGAGCATGAGCTGTTGGAGTTCTGTTTAGGAAATTTCCCCCTGTGCTAAGGAGTTCAAGGTTCTTTCCCACTTTCTCTTCTATTAGATTCAGTGTATCTGGTTTATGTTGAGGTCCTTGATCCACTTGGACTTGAGCTTTGTAGAAGGTGACAAATATGAACCTATTTTCATTTTTCTACATACAGATAACCAGTTATACCAGCACCATTTATTGAAGATGCTTTCTTTTTTCCATTGTATAATTTTGGCTTCTTTGTCAAAGATCAAGTGACCATAAGTGTATGTTTCTATTTCTGAGTCTTCAATTCTATTCCATTGATCAACGTGTCTGTCATTGTACAATACCATGCAGTTTTTTTATCACTATTGCTCTGTAGTAAAGCTTGAGGTCAGGGATGGTGATTCCCCCAGGAGTTCTTTTATTGTTAAGAATTGTTTTCGCTACTCTGGGTTTTTTGCCTTTCCAGATTAATTTGAGAATTGCTCTTTCCATGTCTTTGAAGAATTGTGTTGGGCCTTTGATGGGGATTGCATTGAATCTATAGGTTGCCTTTGGTACTATGGCCATTTTTACTATGTTAATTCTGCCAATCCATGAACATGAGAGATCTCTCCATTTTCTGAGATCTTCTTTGATTTCTTTCTTGAGAGACTTGAAGTTATTGTCATACAGATCTTTCACTTGTTTGGTTAGAGTTACCCCAAGATATTTTATATTATTTGTGGCTATTGTGAAGGGAGTAGTTTCCCTAATTTCTTTCTCAGCTTGTTTATTCTTTGTATAAAGGAAAGCTACTGATTTATTTGAGTTAATTTTATATCCAGCTACTTCACTGAAGTTGTTTATCAGCTGGAGAAGTTCTCTGGTAGAACTTTTGGGCTCACTTATGCATACTATCATATCATCTGCAAATAGTGATACCTTTATTTCTTCTTTACCAATTTGTATTCCCTTGATCCCTTTTTGTTGTCTTATTGTTCTAACTAACACTTCAAGTACTATATTGAATAGATATGGGGAAACTGGGCATGCTTGTGTTGTCCCCCAATCTCAATGGGATTGTTTCAAGTATGTCTCCATTTAATTTGATATTGACTGTTCATTTGTAGTAGATTGCTTTTATTATGTTTATGTATGGTCCTTGAATTCCTGATTTCTCCAATACTTTTAACATGAAGGGGTGTTGTATTTTGTGTAATGCTTTTTCTGTATCTAAGGAGATGATCATGTGATTTTTTCTTTGAGTTTGTTTATATAGTTGATTACATTAATGGATTTTCATATATTAAACCAACCTTGCATCCCTGGAATGAAGTCTAGGTGATCGTGGTGAATGATGGCTTTAATGTGTTCTTTGATTACATTTGCAAGAATTTTATTGAGTATTTTTTTATTGATATTCATAAGCCAGATTGGTCTGAAGTTCTCTTTTTTGTTTGGGTCCTTGTGTGGTTTAGATATCAGAGTAATTGTGACTTCATAGAATGAGTTAGGTTGTATTCCTTTTGTTTCTATTTTATGGAATATTTTGAGGAAAATTGGTATCAGGTCTTCTCTGAAGGTCTGGTAGAATTCTGCACTAAATCCACCTGGCCTTGGGCTTTTGTTGTTGTTGTTGTTGGGAGGTTTTTAATGACTTCTTTTATTTCCTTGTTGTGATATGGGCCTGTTTAGACAGTTTACCTGCTATTGATTTAACTTTGGTTGTGGCATCTGTCTAGAAAACCACCCATTTCATCTCGATTTTCCAGTTTTGTTGAGTATAGATTTTTGTAGTAGGATCTGATGATTTTTTGAATTTCCTCCATTTCTGTTGTTATCTCTCCCTTTTTCGTTTCTGATTTTATTAATTTGTATAGTGCCTCTTGGCCCTTTAGTTAGTTTGACAAGGGTTTATCTATCTTGTTGATTTCTCTCAAAGAACCAGCTTTTGGTTTTGCTGATTCTTTATATATATATTTTTTTGTTTCTTTTTGGTTGATTTCAGACCTGATTTTGACTATTTTCTGCCTTCTACTCCTCTTGGGTGAGTTTGCTTCTTTTTGTTCTAGTGTTCTCTGGTGTGCTGTTAAGTTGTTAGTGTAAGATCTCTCCAGTTTCTTTACCAGGGCATTAAGTGCTATGAACTTTCCTGTTAGCACTGCTTTCATTGTGTCCCATAAGTTTGGGTATGATGTGTCAATATTTTCATTAAATTCCAGGAAGTCCTTAATTTCTTTATTTCTTCCCTGACCATGTTGTTATTGAGTAGAGAACTGTTCTGTAGTTTTTGCTGTTATTGAAGACCTACTTTAGGCAGTGGTGATTTGATAGGATGCATGGTATTATTTCAATCTTCTTGTATCTGTAGAGGGTTGTTTTGTGGCCAGTTATATTGTCGATTTTGGAGAGAGTACCATGAGGTACTGAGAAGAAGGTGTATTCTTTTGTTTTAGGATGAAATGTCCTGTAGATATCTGTTACATCCATTTGGTTCATAACTTTTCATAGTTTCACTGTGTCTCTGTTTAGGTTCTGTTTGAATGACCTGTCCATTGGTGAGATTGGGGTGTTCAAATCTCCCAGTATTATTGTGTGGGGTTTAATGTGTGTTTTGAGTTTTAGTAAAGTTTCTTTTTATGAATTTTGGTGCTCTTGCATTTGGGGCATAGATGTTCAGAATTCAGTTTTTTCTCTTAGTGGATTATCCCTTTTGATGAATATGAAGTGTCCTTCATCATGCTTGATAACTTTTGGTTGAAAGTCTATTTTATTGAATATGAGGATGGCAACTTGTGCTTTTGCCCTGGAACCATTTGCTTGGAAGACCTTTTTCCATACTTTTACTCTTAGATAGTACCTGTCTTTGTTATGGAGGTGTGTTTCTTGTAAGCAGCAAAAATGCTGGATCTTGCTGGATCTCCTGGTAGGCCTGCAGCCTGGGCTGTATCTGACCACCTGTGGGGCCTTCCAACTGGGGACTCTTCACAGGGGCAGAGAAGCTATTGATCTGTTGCCCTGGCTGAATTAGATTTCCTGGGAGGACTTCAGACAACTGCTCTGAGTGCAGGGCATCCTCTAGGATGGATCAGGATACTTAGCCTTCATGAGAGCAGACCAACTAGGGGTCTCCCATAGAAGAGGAGTCGGGTATTGGGAAGGGCAGGGGTTTGGTGGGTGATGGGTCCTAAGTCCACAAGATTCCTAGCAGGAGCTCTGGGACAGGGGTAGGTGGGCATGTTTTTTACCAACTGCTCTTAGTGCTCTAGTGCATCCTGATGGATCAGGATGTGGAGTCTTCACAGGAATAGACCAACTAGGAGTCTGCCCCAGACTTGCTTGGACTGGATATTTTCTTTATTTACATTTCAAATGTTATCCCCTTTCCCAGTTACCCCTGCCCAGAAACTTCTTATCTCATCCTCCCTTCCCCTGTTTCTATGAGAGTTTTCCTTCATTTACCCATTCCTCCTCACCCTCAATTCCCTGCACTGGGACATTTATCGAGCTAGGAAGCTATTTCTAATCACTTACTTCCTCTTTAACATTATGCATTTTTGTTTTACTGTTTCAGTCTGTGTGCTTTGTTTTCCCAACAATCTATAAACTCTGACAGAGGAGCTGCTGTTTATGCCAGAGTCTAGCCGTTTAAAGCTGAATTGTCTTTTAGTATCCTTTGAATATTTGTTACCTAATATAAATAAAATATTTTACATTTTGTATGATTACTTTCTAAAACCTAGTGAAAATTGAAATAATTGTTAGCACATTGGAATGAATGTATTTATTTTTCTAGGAACAATTGAAAAAATATAGAGAGACCATTAGTGTTTGCTATGTACATGTGGTATACATGTGTTTAAATCTCTATGAAAAGGCCAGAGGTTAATGATGGGTGTCTTCTATTGCTCTCCACCTTATATTTTAAGGCAGGATCTATTGCTGAACTGGAGCTTTGTGCTGTGTATGCTGGCTGTCCCTGGGGTTATGGATGTTTAGTGTTGTACACATGTACATGTGTTTTACATGTGTGCTAGGAGTCTGAACTTGGGTCCTCATGATTGTGTGGCAAGCAATCATGAGGATTCTTACTAAAGAATCTCTCCAATCTGCAAAAATAATGTATCATTAATAAAAAATTATCAGCTCAACATTTTGTTCAACTTAATAATGTCCTTAATGAGATGGAACTCTAACTCAGTGGAAGAACACTTGCCTAACATACCTATGTCTCTGTGTTCAGGCTTTACTAATGTAAACATAGCAAACCAACACACAACAAGTCAGGCATGATTGGTACAACTAAAACGTGAATGTTCTGGGGTTAACACAGGAAGATTGTGAGTCTCACCCCTGGTTGCACTACATAGTAAGACCCTATCTCAAGAAAACAAGGATAACATAGAAAACTCTTTGGGGAGAAGTTGGGGTCAGATAGGAGAGGGTAATGGAGAAAGCAGGGAATGACTATGATCATGGTCCATTTATACATGTATGAAAATTATAGGGGTCACCTAGGGGGCGGAGTGGGTGGACACCCCCATGGTCCCTAGAGGACTGCCCAAGTGATCTTAGGATCGCTTGTGACTGGAACACAACATCTGCTCCAATCCAATTATGCACGGGACCTGAAACAGCACTAGGGCAGCAGAGAACCGGCCTGACCAGGGGCACAAGCCCGTTCCAGTCTGCACCAGCACTGGGACACCTAGGGCATGGGTTCAGCAGATACCCTCATGGTCCCTAGCGGACTGCCCAAGCGATCTTAGGATCACTGGTGAGTGGAACACAACAGCTGTTCCAATCCAATAGTGA
>NC_034602.1:8997300-8999060 GCF_900095145.1 Mus pahari | reverse complement strand
TCTCTTGTGAGACTATGCCAGTGCCTGGCAAACACAGAAGTGGGTGCTCATAGTCTGCTATTGGATGGAATACAGGGCCCCCAATGGAGGAGCTGGAGAAAGTACTCAAGGAGCTGAAGGGGTCTGCAACCCTATAGGTGGAACAACAATATGAACTAACCAGCACCCCCAGAGCTTGTGTCTCTATCTGCATATGTAGCAGAGGATGGCCTAGTCAGCCATCATTGGGAAGACAGGCCCCTTGGTCTTGCAAACATTATATGCCCCAGTACAGGGGAACACCAGGGACAAGAAGTGGGACTGGGTGGGTAGGCGAGCGAGGGGTGGGGGAGTATATTAGGTAATATAATAAAACACCTGTCATTTTTAGTAGACTGTAGGGTTTTGAATACCATTTCACAGGAAGGAGGTTTTGACTGTTTTGGTCCATGATTGCCCCTGTTGCCTTGGGTCTATAGCGAAGAGCAGGTCATGGCAGAAGCATGAGACAAGCAAAACTTGTCAGAAAGTAGGAAAGAGTAGAAAGGCAGGAGACTCCACAGATCTTTCACAGGCCTGAAGACCTCCTTCTAGACCATATCTCTTAAAAGTTCTACCACCTTTCAGAAGTACCATGCATGGGAGCAAGCCTTCAGCCACCAGGGTACCACTGGTCTAAGCTATTCCACTGAGCATAGGCCTCTAGGATCATAGTTACTTTCTCTTTGCACATGACTCTTCTTATGCTGTTATTGAAATCAGCACCTCAGATCACTGTCCTGTCTTTGAAGCCTTTCTGTCTGCCTGGTTTTTGTCATTGGTCTTCTGCAATTTCACTGAGATATGTCCTGGCATAAATTCATTGTTTCTTTTTAAATTCTGCTTTGTATTTTTTCAGCTTCTTGAATATATATTAATTGTGAATAATGTGTAAATTCTTAGTGTCAATTTTAAATTTTGGCTTTATCTCTCATCTTTTCCTTTTAAATAAGTATTGAATCAGACAGACTGTGGAATCTATGAATCCTATGCTACTTTAAACTGGCTTACTTTTTCTATTTTTCTAGCTTCTTAATTTGTAATTATTTCAAATTATTCATTTGACTCTTAAATTTCAAGCTTTATTTTCTCTAAAGTTTATTGTGTCTGTTCTTCAGTAGAGTCATATGTCCCTTAAAAATGGGCATATATTCTGAGAAATGGGAGTGATTCTGTCCTTGTGTGAACATCATATAGTGTACCTTCATGAAGGCAGGTAGCTAAGCTGTACCTAGGTTACAGAGTAGTATTCGGGATCACCATAGTATATGTGGTCCATTATTGACCAGGACATAACTGCAGTGCACAATGTAGTCTGCTCTTCTAAGCAGTGTTTTCCAGCTTAGTTTTCATTTTTTTGATTGAAGTGGAACAGTTTTTTTTTTTAGATATTTTCTTCATTTACATTTCCAATGCTATCCCCAAAGCCCCCTATACTCCCCCCCCCACCCTGCTCCCCAACCCACCCACTCCCACTTCCTGGCCCTGGCATTCTCCTGTTCTGGGACATGTGATCGTCACAAGACCAAGGGCCTCTCCTCTCATTGATGGCCAACTAGGCCGTCCTCTGCTACATATGCAACTAGAGACATAGCTCTGGGGGTTACTGGTTAGTTCATATTGTTGTTCCTCCTTTAGTGTTGCAGACCCCTTTAGCTCCTTGGGTACTTTCTCTAGCTCCTTCATTGGGGGCCCTGTGTTCTATCCTATAGATGACTGTGAGCATCCACTTCTGTATTTGC
>NC_034602.1:8984080-8996508 GCF_900095145.1 Mus pahari | reverse complement strand
AAACAGGGTTTCTCTGTAGCCTTGGCTGTTCTGGAACTCACTCTGTAGACCAGGCTGGCCTCGAACTCAGAAATCCTCCAGCTTCTGCCTCCCGAGTGCTGGGATTAAAGGCTTGAGCCACCATGCCCGGCTTTCCCTTTTTCTTTTAATACTTTTGTTTCCAGTAAGGTTGTTTTTGTTGTTGTTTTGTTTTGTTTTTGTTTTTTTTTCCAGAAATAGACCCAGGCCACAAAAGATGTTAGAACACCTACATCTGCTGTTTAAGTAGTAGCTAGGCTATTAATTTGGATTGAAGCAAGCTGTTTCATGTTTGTCTCTGTTTCTCTGCTCCCTCCCCCTTTCTCTACCCCACCCTAACCTACATACACATTAACACTTAGGACTACTATTCTAAGCCTAATTGCCACTCTTGGCTTTCAGCAATGGATGCTGCTGACAAGTTGGAGAACTGATATTTATTTATTTACTTATTTATTACCTTTTTGCAAGTCCACAACCATGGCATACTGCTGCTAGAAAAGAGATAAGGTCGACTTTCTCAAGTGTCAGGGTTAGAACATAAAGCCTTTAGGAGGATGTTAGAATACCTTTGTTTAACTGGATTCTCTTTCTTTCCTTCAATTTATGAGTGTTTAGTTTTGGCTAGATAATGGCAATGTTGACTATAGTAATTCATATGAGCAATTGATCACTTACACCTGGTAATAACATAATCATGGTGTATATTATTAAATGAGTGTCATGTTAATGTTGTAAATTTAGTATTAGGGTTGTTTACCTACCAGTTGTAGATAAACTTTTGAAGAAGTTAGTGCTTAAAAGTGTAGCAAACATTGATTTTAACACATCTAGCAGTTACTTACTGAAGAAAGCATAGCAGCATATCTTTCTTTATTGACAGCTGACTAGCTCTTAGAACTGTGAGTGGAAAATAGGAAAGAGCGTTCTCTGCTGCTCAGAAGCCCTAATAGAGAAGAGGAAGCATCATGAAGAGGACACCTACAATTTCTTCTTCTTTTCTCTCTCTCTTTATTTTTTTTTGACATACTAGATTATGTGACTATTGGCCTGAGGAGATAGCCCTGTCTATAAAATGCTTGCTTGTGAACACGATGTCCTGGCCTTTCACACTTAGAATCCCAGCGCTTAGGGGATAGAGACAGGTAGATACCTAGAACTTAGGTTATTGGCCTGTCAACCTAGCTTATATGGTGAGCTATGGATCCCAGTGAACCATCCTGTCTTTAAAAAGAGCACAGGTCCATGCATATGTAGCAGAAGATGGCCTGTTCGGCCATCACTGGGAAGAGAGGCCCCTTGGTCTTGCAAACTTTATATGCCCCAGTACAGGGGAACACCAGGGCCAAGAAGTGGGAGTGGGTGGGTAGGGGAGCAAGGGCGGGAAGGTATAGGGGACTTTCGGGATAGTATTTGAAATGTAAATGAAGAAAATATCTAATAAAAATTGGGGGAAAAAAAAAAAAAGCAGAGGTCCTTAGGAATAACATCCAAGGTAGGCCTCTGGCTTTTGGACATATTCCTACACACACAAATGTGCCTGCATACACATATACAGCAAATTTGTCTTTTTGAAGTAATATGTAATCAGTTTAGACATATTGGAAATATGCAATACAGCACAGATCTAGAAATTTAAATATTAAAACAATTAAGTCTTAATAAATCTCAGACAATTAAATTTTTATAAGCAAAACAAGGGGTAACAAATTGAACTTTGGTTAATATATGGTGGTGGTATTAGGGTGATAAAAAGGTTTTAATAGAGAAACTTGTATTTAGTTTGTATGATTATTGCTTTGGAAACACTAGGTGGTGCACTTGTGCAAGGACTATATAATGATTTTTTTTTTTTTTTTTTGGTGTGTGTGTGTGTGTGTGTGTGTGTGTGTGTGTTTGTGCACGTGTGCCAGGATTATAGTTTGAAGAAATTTTGGAAATAAGAATTCTCAAAATACTCAAGTAGAATTAGAGAATATTTTTCTTCTACTGATTGGTCAGGGATTCAGGTAGGGAATGTCTTATGATTTAGATAACAGATGTCTCAGGGTATATGTATATTGTTTATCACACTTGAAGATCTAACTACATCCTTTAAACAACTGGCCCCATTTGATTTTCCATGATTAACTATTGTGTGCTCTTTGTCTAAAATCCTATAAACTTACTCTGCTACTCCTAATAATTCTAAAATGTCATGATTTGAGTAATTGTTATGTTATTATAATTACTTAATATATAATTATATTATTAGGTATTATTGTATCAAATTGGTCACCATCAAGTCAGATTTGCAACCTAGCTTTCCACTTGGTAGGTTTTGTTGTCTTTCACACATGAAGAAAAGTTTTGCTGGACAGGCAAGGTGGCATATGTCTTTAAACCCAGCACTCAGGAGGCAGAGGTGGGTGGATCTCTGTGAGTTCGAGGCCAGCCTGGTCTCATAGTGAGTTCCAGGCTAAATAATAGAGAGATCCTGCCTCAACAATAAACAAACAAATGGAAAAAAGCTGAACAAATAAAACAAATACAAAAATACTTGCATTCCTATATATAAGTTTAGGACATTAAGTTGTTAAATTGAAGAAGCACTTTCTAAAATGAGAAGTAACTGGTTGGTTTATTAATGTGTGGAACTAAGGAGAAATGATGATGTTGCTGCTGTGATAATAAAAAGCTTTTAATCTTAATTCTGGATTTTTTTTTAAAGTTCCTTTCCATCTTCAAATGTAGTCAGTCCTATTTGTAAATTAAAAAGTTGTATATGTCTTCCATTGATTTCATATATGAGGTTGTATTGTTACATATAGATATTTTTAATATTTTAGAAGCACAAAATGAGGCCATCTTGCCTCTTGTTGTTTCTGCTGTTGAGTTGTTATATTTGTTCTTATTTGTTCTTTTTTTTTTTTTTTTTTCATAGTTTTACTACGCTGGCTTGGAGCTTAAATGCTGGAATTAGAGGCATGCTCTGTCTTGCTATTTTATGACACTCATTGATAATCACAAAAAATCAGAACCAGTTTAAGGGCTTCAGTCAGCTGTCATAACTGAAAGGAACACCCAAATGATATCTCTTATCACGTTGTTTTTCTGTGAGTTAGATGCTCCGTCAGGTACAGAGTCAACACGGACTGGATTTATTTTTCATTGATGAATTGGGGTGCTAGGCATCAAGGTTATGGTCAAGCTATGCTAGGCATGTATTCTACCTCCAGACCTCACTAATTTAGTAAAACAGCAAATAGTTCCATTCCCAGAAGTCACATGGAAGAGGGAGAAAAACGATTCCTGAATATTATTCTCTGACCTTCACCTGTGTCCTATGGCATGGAGAGATACATACAAACATACTAAATATCTTAAAAATATGAACTCAAATGTATTGCAGACAATGTTCTAGCTTCTTTGAATTATCTCATTAGTATATTATTCCCAGTAATTATTGGAGGAGTTTAAAAGAAAAAAGTTATTCTCCTTCATTCTGTGAAACAAGTATGTGTTTGTGCAGATCCAGACACATTCATCAGAGACTGTTTAGGAGTACTTTTGAGTCCCATGCAATTGTTACATGGCTTATTTGGTGGCATTTTAATTATTTAATTTATATGTTACTACATAATTAATATAAAATTAATATATCTTAATTTTATATTTATATCAATTTTTGTTGAAACTTTTGTGATATACTTATAATTTCATATAATTACTATTTTAACAGTATTGGTTTAGTATTTGAGTCATGCAAGCCACTTTAGATAAAACATTTAAGAAAAAAATGTGGAATTGAAAAATCGCTACTATTATAGTAGTTGGCAGTCTTTATAAAATGATTGGATGTTTCTGCAGATATATCCATCATCAAAATTACCACTACTTAATAGTACCCATGTTAGTTACATTAGCCAGAGGCTGAATAGTCATGAAAATGTGAGTGACCTCTGACCTCAGAAATCATTCTTTTAAAAGAGGATTGAAACATGGTGATAGGAAATTTGAATTGCTTTTCCAGCTGCAGTGTTTGTTCTGTTAATGCTTAATATATTTTAGAGTTATACTTTTGCCTCCAAAGCTGTCAGTCTTGTAGAGCATCAATTTCACTTGAGGAAGTGGAGCAAAACTTCCTTTGCAGGCCTGTATTATTGAATGCAGTATTCAGGCTTCAAATAGTTTCATTTAGGTAGGACATAGAGTCTCAAGAATGGGAATCCTCATATTTGACACGGTCTGTTAAATCTATAGCTCATTCCATCACCATCCCCAATACTGCTATGTAGACACTTGTTTTGGCTAATCCTTTTAATGACTATAACTCAACTTCTTAGCTAGGTAGAGGCCTGGTAGAATGTAGAGGTGTGTGTGTGTGTGTGTGTGTGTGTGTGTGTGTGTGTGTACATGTGTATGTTTTTGATGTAGAGGTATATGTAGATGTATATATTCACATTATTCAAGTTTAGACTTTGTAAAGAATTTGGGTTTATAGTCTATATGTATGAGTTTCATTAGCTATTTAGAAGATAATCTTTGCAAGCTGCATGTAATAACCCAGAAAGTGTGCAGGGAGTTGCACATAGACTACTCATTAAGATGATAATGGTTGCTGCTGATCTTACATCCTGACTGAAAAGCTAAACCAAAGAGATTTGAGAATAATATAAAAAGCAAGTTGGTTTGTAGTTTCATTAGTTTGCAGTTATGAGCTAGTCTGTATTTCTTTGTTTTTTTTTTTTATATGAACCTTATAGTTTGGTCTTTAACATTTAATAATGACTTGGTTGGAAACACACACACACACACACACACACACACACATACACACACACTCAGAGAGAGAGATAGAGAGAGTGAGAGAGAGAGAGAGAGAGAGAGAGAGAGCGAGAGAGAGCTAGAACTTGAAGGTGAGTGGAAATAAAGGCATTTATTCTGAAGTTTAATATGTGCTATTCTATTTTTAATAAAGATCAATGATTTTCATAAACAAGATGGGCTGCTATTGTGGGATAGGTATATGTGAAAGTTATCAGTACATTTTTAAACATTATATAATTAAGAATGTAGACTGAAAATCTGTGATCATAACTTCATTATATGCTCTATTATGTTATACATATTTATTTTATGCAGTTTTGAAAATCACATAACTTAACAATATACCATGTTGTGTTTTATAAATCTTGTTAATAAGAACTGCATGTTTGTATGCCATTACGGAAAAAAAAAATCACAAAATATAACTGAAACCTCTTTGAATATAAATACCTAAGTCTTAGCAGAGCCAATGGAAAACAGATACAGAATTTAGTTATGTGTATTTAGGAAAGCATATAATATATGTTGCCCTAGATTGACTCCCTTTTGTATTTTGTATGAAACAGATACCTGATTATTACCATATAGAATATAAAATACCCCTTTTTTCCCCTTCTGGTCAGCCTGTAGCATCTCTTTATGTGTGAAGGTTTGAAATATGTCTTTTCAGCAGCAAGTCTATTTCCTTAGTCAACCATAAGAGGGGTCTTCTATACCAGCAAGCTACTTTCTTTGAACAGTACATATAATTTTTTTGCCCTGAGGTGGTCATTTTGCTCAAAAAAACTTTCTGATTCCATTCTTTTTAAATTCACTTGAATAATTTTATTTTTACTGGTGGTTAGTACTCTGACCTTATAGAATTTTAACAATGTAGTTACTGAAAAACCAAGTATTTTAAAGATTAAAAGAATAAATATTTGGGTCTATTCATTATGTGTAAGTGTAACTAGTAAACTAAATGCTATTTAGTAAACTAAAGAATGTTTCTATTTTATTCCTGTTGTCTTAAATATACTTCTGTAGACTATTCTTAAGCCACTCAAACAATGCTACAGAGAGTGGTTGCAATGTAATCTATAAAATTTAATCGTGCAGTCTCCATCTGTACCCCAGAGCTAAGGGTGACACACAGCCCTCCGAACCCAAATCCTGCCTGGAGAGAGCTGGTCTCCCAGGAGTGCTGTCACTCCTAAGCACAGAGGTGAGATCACCACTTTTGCTCTAATAATTGTCTAAAGAGGGAGCCACCAGGAGCACATAGGGCAGAGGAACATCAGAGCAACTGGGGACATGATCTTTCTTGTTTCCATCTATGCCCTGGAGCTCAGGGTGTCCCACAGTCCTCCATACCTAAACCACACCCAGGAGAAAGTTGATCTCCCCAGGTGTACTGGCACATCTAAAATCACAGGCTCATAGGCCCACAGGAAGGACAAGCTTCAACCAGAGACAGGAAGACCAACTAACACCAGCGATAACCAGATGGAAAGAGGTAAAAGCAAGAACCTAAGCAACAGAAAACAAGGCTACTTGCCATTATCAGATCCCAGTTCTCACACCACAGTAAGTCCTGGGTACCCCAACATACCAAAAAAGCAAGATTAAAATCACATCTCATAATGATGACAGAGGACTTTAAGAAGGACATAAATAATTCCCTTAAGGAAATANAGGAGAACACAGGTAAACAGGTAGAAGCCCTTAAAGAGGAAACAAAAATTCCTTAAAGAGTTACAGGAAAACACAACCAAACAGGTGAAGGAATTGAACAAAACTATCTCAGATCTAAAAATGGAAATAGCAACAAAAAAGAAATCACAAAGGTAAACAACCCCGGAGATAGAAAGACTGGAAAAGAGATCAGGAGTCATAGATGCAAGCATCACCAACAGAATTCAAGAGATAGAAGAGAGAATCTTAGGTGCAGAAGATACCATAGAAACAAAAAGTTCCTAGCCCAAAACATCCAGGAAATCCAGGACACAATGAGAAAATCAAACCTACAGATAATAGGTATAGAAGAGAGTGAAGATTCCCAACGTAAAGGGCCAGTAAATATCTTCAACAAAATTGTAGGAGAAAATTTCCCTACCCTAAATAGATGTCTGTAAACATACAAGAAGCCTACAGAACTCCAAGTAGACTGTACCAGAAGCAGAAAGTGAAAAAGGTCAAGTAACATATAAAGGCAGACCTAACAGAATTACACCTGACTTCTCCCCAGAGACTATGAAAGCCAGAAGATCCTGGGCAGATGTCATACAGACCCTATGAGAACACAAATGCCAGCCCAGGCTACTATACACAGCTAAACTCTNAATTACCATAGATGGAGAAACCAAGATATTCTATGACAAAACCAAATTTTCCATTTATCTTTCCACAAATTGAGCCCTTCAAAGGATAATAAAGGGAAAACTCCAATACAAGGAAGGAAACTATGCCCTAGAAGAAGCAAGAAAGTAATTTTTCAACAAACCTACAATAAGATAGCCACATGAACAGAATCCCAACTCTAACAACAAAAATGACAGGAAGCAACAATCACTTTTCTTTAATATTTCAATATCAATGGACTCAATTCCCCAATAAAAAGACATAGACTAACAGACTGAATACATAATCAGGATCAAGCCTTTTGCTACATACAAGATACACACCCCAGTGACAAAGCTAGATACTACCTCAGAGTAAAAGGATGGGAAAAAAATTTCCAAGCAAATGATCCCAAGAAATAAGCTAGAGTAGCCTTCTGATATGGAAGAAAATTGAGTTTCAACCAAAAATTATCAAAAAAGATGAGGAAGTACACTTCATTCTCATCAAAGGGAAAAACTTCCAAGATGAACTCTCAATTCTGAACATTTGTGCTCCAAATACAAGAGCACACATTCATAAAAGAAACTTTACTAAAACCCAAAGCACACATTGTACCTTACACAATAACACTGGGAGATATTAATACCCCACTCTCATCAATGGACAGATCATGGAAACAAAAACTAAACAGAGACACAGTGAAACTAGCAGAAGTTATGAACCAAATGTATTTAACAGATATATGTAGAATATTTTATCCTAAAACAAAACATATTATACCTTCTCTGCAGCACCTCATGGTACCTTCCCCAAAATTGACTATATAATTGGTCATAAAACAGGCCTCAACAGATAGAAGATTGAAATAATCCCATGCATCCTATCATATCACCATGGACTAAGACTTGTCTTCAATAACAACAAAAACAACAGAAGTCCCACATACACATGAAAGCTGAACAACACTCCACTCAATGATAACTTGGTCAAGGAAGGAAGAAATAAATTAAAGACTTCAGAATTTAATGAAAATGAAGCCATAACATACCTAAACTTATGGGACACAGTGAAAGCAGTGCTAAGAGGAAAACTCATAGCTCTGAATGCCGTCAAAAAGAAACTGGAGAGAGTATACACGAACAGCTTGACAGCACATCTGAAAGCTCTAGAACAAAAAGAAGCAAATACACCCAAGAGGAGTAGATGGCAGAAAATAATCAAACTCAGGGCTGAAATCAACCAAGTAGAAACAAAAAGAACTATACAAAGAATGAACCAAACCAGGAGCTGGTTCTTTGAGAAAATCAACCCTTGATTTTCTTTGAGATAGATAAACCCTTGCCAGAGTAACCAGAGGACACAGAGACGGTATCCAAATGAACAAAATCAGAAATGAAAAAGAAGACATAAAAACAGAAATCAAGGAAATCCAAAAAAATCATCAGATTATAGTACAAAAGCCTATACTTAATAAAACTAGAAAATTTGCATGAAATGGACAATTTTCTAGACAGTTACCAGGTACCAAAGTTAAATCAAGAACAGGTAAACTATTTAAACTGTCACATAACCTCTAAGGAAGTAGAAATAATCATCAAAGACCTCCCAACTAAAACTGCCCAGGGCCAGATGGTTTTAGTGCAGAATTCTACCAGACCTTCAAAGAAGACCTAATTCCAACACTCCTCAAAGTATTCCACAAAATAGAAATAGAAGGAACAATACCCACTTCATTCTATGGAGCCACAATTAGTTTTATACCTAAATCACAAAAAGATCCAGCAAACAAAGAGACTGTAGACCAATTTCCCTTATGAATATCGATGAAAAATTCTCAATAAAAAATCTCACAAACCAAATGCAAGAACACATCAAAACGATCATCCATCATGATCAAGTAGGCTTCATCCCAGGGATGCAGGGATGGTTCAATCTATGGAAATCCATCAATGTAATCTGCTACATAAACAAACTCAAAGAAAAGAACCACATGATCATCTCATTAGATGCTGAGAAAGCATTTGACAAAATTCAACTCCCATTCATGATAAAAGTCTTGGAAAGATCAGGAATTCAAGGCCCATATCTAAACATAGTAAAAGCAATATACAGCAAACCAGTAGCCAACATCAAACTAAATGGAGAGAAACTTGAAGTAATCCCACTAAAATCAGAGACTAGACAAGTTTGCCCATTCTCTCCCTACCTATTCAATATAGTACTTTAAGTCCTAGCCAGAGCAATTAGACAATAAAAGGAGGTCACAGGGATCCAAATTGGAAAGGAAGAAGTCAAAATATTACTATTTGCAGATTATATGATAGTATACTTAAGTGACCCCCAAAATTCCACCAGAGAACTCCTAAACCTGATAAACAAGTTCAGCAAAGTGGCTTGATGTAAAATTAACTCAAGCAAATCAGTAGCCTTCCTCTACTCAAAGGATAAACAGGCTGAGAAAGATTTTAGGGAAATGACACCCTTCACAGTAGTCACAAATAATATAAAATACCTTGGTGTGATTCTAACCAAGCTAGTGAAAGATCTGTATGATAAGAACTTCAAGTCTCTGAAGAAAGAAATTGAAGAAGATCTCAGAAGATGGAAAGATCTCCCATGCTCATAGATTGACAGGATTAATATAGTAAAAATGGCCATCTTGCCAAAAGCAATCTACAGATTTAATGCAATCCTCATGGAAATTCCAACTCAATTCTTCACAGATTTTGAAAGAGCAATTTATCAATTTCATTTGGAATAATAAAAAACCCAGGACAGTGAAAACTATTCTCAACAATNAAAGAATTTCTGGAGGAATCACCATCCCTGACTTCAAGCTGTACTACACAGCAACTGTGATAAAAATTGCATGTTATTAGTACAGAGACAGGCAGTTATATCAATGTAACAGAATTGAAAACCTAGAAATGAACCCACACACACCTATGGTCACTTGATATTTGACAAAGAACCAAAACCATCCAGTAGAAAAAAGACAGCATTTTTCAGCAAATTGTACGGGTTCAACTGGCAGATAGTATACAGAAGAATGCAAATTGGTCCATTCTTATTTCCTTGTACAAAGCTCAAGTTCTAGTCGATCAAGTATCTCTACATAAAACCAGATACACTGAAACTAATAGAAGAGAAATTAGATAAGATCCTTGAACACATGGGCACAGGGGAAAATTTCCTGAACAGAACACCAATGACTTATGCTCTAAGATCAAGAACTGACAAACGGAACTCATAACATTGAAAAGCTTCTGTAAGGCAAAGGACATTGTCAATAGGACAAAATGGCAACCAACAAATTGGGAAAAGATCTTTACCAACCCTCCATCTGATAGAGGGCTAATATCAAATATATATAGAACTCAAGAACTTAGACTCCAGAGAACCATATAACCCTATTTAGAAATAGGCTATAGAGTTAAACACAGAATTCTCGATTGAGAAATACAGAATGGTTGAGAAGCACCTAAAGAAATGTTTAACATCGTTAGTCATCAGGGAAATACAAATCAAAACAACCCTGAGATTCCACCTCACAGCAGTCAGAATGGCTAAGTTCAAAAACTCAGGTGACAGTTGATGCTGGTGAAGATTTGGAGAAAGAGAAACACTCCTCCATTGCTGGTAGGATTTCATGCTCGTACAACCACTCTGGAAATCAGTTTGGCAGTTCCTCAGAAAATTGGACATAATATTACCTGAGGACCCATCTATGCCACTCCTGGGCATGTCCTCAAAAGATGCACCAATGTGTAACAAGGACACATGCTCCACTATGTTCATTACACCCATATTTATAATAGCCAGAAGTTGGAAAGAACCCAGATGTCCTTCAACAGAGGAATGGATACAGAAAATGTGGTACATTTACACAATGGAGTACTACTCAGCTATTGACAGTGAATTCATGAAATTCTTAGGCAAAGGGAAAGAATTAGAAAATATCATCCTGAATGAGATACCCCAGTCACAAAAGAACACACATGGTTTGCACTCACTGTTAAGTGGATGTTAACTCAAAAGCTCTGAATACCCAAAATAAAATTCACAGACCACATGAAGCTCAAGGGGAAGGAAGACCAAAGTGTGGATGCTTCAGTCCTTGTTAGAAGGGGAAACAAAATACTTGAGGGAGGAAATACAGAGACAAAGAGTGGAACAGAGACTGAAGGAAAGGCCATCCAGAGACTGTCCCACCTACGGCTCCTTCCCACACACAGACACCAAACCCAGACACTATTGTAGAGGTCAAGAAGTGCTTGCTGACAGGAGCCCGAGAGGCTCTGTCAGAACCTGACAAATTCAGAGGGGGATACTTGGAGTCAACCATTAGATTGAGTATGGTTCCCCAGTGGAGCAGTTAGAGAAAGGACTGAAGGAGGTGAAGGTGTTTGCAACCCATAGAAAGAACAACAGTATCAACCAACCACACCCCCACCACCCTGTTTATGAACTCCCAGGGACTAAACCATTAACCAAAGAGTACACATGGAGGGACCCATGGCTCCAGCTGCATATGTAGAGGTTTTTCTTTGGGGACATCAATGCGAGGAGAGACCCTTGGTCCTGTGAAGGCTGGATGCTGCAGAATAGGGAAGAGCCAGGGTGGGGAGGAGGCAGGAGGTAGGTGGGTGGGGGAACACTCTCACTGATTCAAGGGACAGGAGGATGGGATAGGGGGTTTCCAGAGGGGAAACTGGGAAAGGGAACAACATTTGAAATGTAAATACAATATCCAATAAAAAAAAAAAAAGAAAACTGGAAAAAAAGAAAAGAAAAAAATATAATGGTTAAGGCTAGAGAGATGGCTCAGCCATTTGGAGTACATACTATTCTTGCAGATGACTAGTTTAGTTCCCAGAACCCTTGTGATATGGCTCACAACTGCCTGTAACTCCAGCTCTAGAGACCCACTATCCTCTTGGACTTCTCCAGGCAGTACACTCACATGTACAATCACATACATACGGAAACACATATGTACAGAATTGATAATGAAATGAAAATGCTATTTTTTAACTTAATTCTCAAAATTCATGATGTAGTTCTTAGAATATAACCTTTCAATAGGATATTTGTATTTTTAATGCCAATAAAAATGGAGAGTTTTGACTCCCTTGTCAAAAATCAAGTGACCATAGGTATGTGGATTCATTTCTGGATCTTCAATTCCATTGATCTATATGTCTGTCGCTGTACCAGTACCATGCAGGTTTTATCACAATTGCTCTGTAGTATAGCTTAAGGTCAGGCATGGTGATTCC
>NC_034602.1:8980799-8984069 GCF_900095145.1 Mus pahari | reverse complement strand
ATAGGGTCTGTCCCAGAAGCTAGGTTGCTTCTGTCTGTCCCAAAGCTGTGTAGCTTCTGAGGTCCACACTCTCACCAGTGCAGACTGGAGCCTAGGCGAACAGGAGCAAAAATGGCTCCCCAACCAGCTCAGGCAGTCAGAGCCCTCCCAGGCAGACACCTCTCCTCTGGTGGGGAAGGTGCTTGTATGTCTAGAGACAGAAAAGGGATCTTTCCCAGAAGCTGTGTTGCTTATTCAGGCTGCCCTCTCCAGGCAACTCACCAGAGCAAAGATGGCAAAGATGGCTCTCTTACCAGCTCAGGCCTTGAGACCCCTCCTGGGCGAACACCTCTCCTTGGGCAGGAAAGTTGCCAGATGACTGGATCCAGAAATGGGATCTTTCCCAGAAGCTGTGTAGCTTCTGCAGGCTGCCCCACCCTCTCCCCAGCAATGCAGTGGAGCAAAGATGGCAAAGATGACAAAGATGGCTGTCTTACCAGCTCAGTCACTGAGCACCCTCCCGGGGGGACACCTCTCCTCTGGCGGGCTATTTTATTTTTATTATCCAGCCCCTTCCTATCCCTCATCCCACAATAACTCATTCCATTGCTCCTTCCCCACCAAGCCTCCCCCCTCCCTGGGGTCTCAAGTCTCTCCAGAATTAGGTATATTATCTCCTACTGAGGCCAGATCAGATAGTCCTCTGCTCTATGTGTGCTAGGGGCCTAGCATCAGTCCATGTATGCTGCCTGGTTGGTGGCTCAGTCTCTGGGAGCTCTCTGGAGTTTGGTTTAGTTGACACTATTGGTCTTCCTGTAGGGTTGCCCTCTCCTTCAGCTTCTTCAATTCTTCCCCTAATTCTTTTTTAAATGTTATTCTTCATCTTTCTTTCTTTCTTTTTTATTGGTTATTTTATTTATTTACATTTCAAATGTTATCCCCATTCCCAGTTTCACCTCCACAAACCCCTTTCCTATTCCCCCTCTACCCTGCTTCTTGGAGGGTGCTTTAACCCCCACCCCCCACCCCCACCCCCCACTCATTGCCCTAGCATTCCCCTATGCTGGGGTATCAAGCCTCCACAGGACCAATGGCTTCCCCTCCCATTGTTACCCAGATAAGGCCATCCTCTGCTACATATGTAGCTGGATCAATGGGTCCTTCCATGTGTACTCTTTGGTTGGCGGTTTAGTCCCTGGGAGCTCTGGGGTGTCTGGTTGATAGTGTTGTTCTTCCTATGGGGTTGTAAACCCATTCAAGCTCCTTCAGTACTTCCCCTAAGTCCCCCATTGGGGTCCCTCTCCTCAGTCTGATGGTTGGTTGCAAGCATCCACATCTTTATTGGTCAGGCTCTGGCAGAGCCTCTCAGGGGACAGCTATGCCAGGCTACTGTTAGCAAACACTTTTTGGCATCATCATTGGTGTCTGGATTTGGTGTCTGCAGATGGGATGGATCCCTAGGTGGGGTAGTCTCTGGGTGGTCTTTCCTTCCATCTCTGTTCCACTCTTTGTCCCTGTATTTCCTTTAGAAAGGACCAATGCTGGGTTAATATTTTTGAGATGGGTGGATGGCCCCATTCTTCAATGGGGGAGGGGGCATGCCTAACTTCTGGATATGGTCTCTTTCTCCTTTGTTGTATATTTTAAGAAATGTTATCCCCATTGGGTCCTGGGAGCCCCTTGCTTTCCTGGCATCTGGGACTTTCTAGTGCAGTTCCAGTTCCCTATCCCTCACTGCTACACATCTCAGGGGTCCCTGGCTTTAGTCTAATGGTTGGGTGTAAGTATCTGTTTCAGTCAGCTGCTTATTGGACCTCTCAGAGGACAGACATGCTAGGCTCCTGTCTGTAAGCACATCATAGAATCAGTAATAGTGTCAGGTAGGAATAACTTTTTAAAGTTTTTTTTCATTGGAACTGTTAGGGTCCTGGCTATCACAACTACTGGACGGTGAAACTGTATCAGACTAGTTTCATCTCTTTGAATGAAGTATTATATTAGAAAATGTAAACTCATGACTGTGAGTTCTTGTCAGTTTGAAAATACATGTCAACATAATGTATGCTTTAAAATGTTTTTCTTAAATGATATATGAATTTTTAAAGGAGGTGTTGACATTTGATGGTCATATTAAGGTATAAAAAATATACAGTGTGGTAGACTTAAAGCATATTTATGTCGGTAGTACATGCTAAAAGCATTAAATATAGAAGTGGTCTTCATAGCTATGTAATTTTGCATGTATGAAGTTTTCTTCCTTAGACTGCCCTAAGCATTTTATTAAGTACAATTTTAAAATTATGGTATAGTTTAAAATATTTTAAAACTATAAAAGCTCCACCTCAGGCTATAGAATTGTTTCTACAGGGCATCACATTTCCAGTATGTTTTAAAAATATATATGTGTATGGAGGCAAAAGATTGCCTTTGTGATTGTTCCTAGGTGGCCTCGCTGCCTTCTCTTGTTAAAAGGGCTCTAACTGCACCTGAGGCGTGCTGTCTCTGCTCCATTGGAAGATCAGGGCGTTCTGGGGGTCACCTGTACTTGCCCAGCACTGAGATTATAGACACTCACATCTGTGCCTAGTTTTTGAGTGTATTATGGGTAGCCAAACTCAGGGCCTGAGCTTGTCTAGAAAGCACTTTACTCAGTGAGCCATCTTTTTGGCTTGTTTTAATATTTTGAGATCCTATTAATTTAAGTATTTAGTATTGCATGCTATTTTAATATTAATGGCGGTAATTTAGGAATACTTGGTTTTATAAACTTGGAATGAATGATTTTATGTATATTCCTTCCTTCCCATCACCCCTCTCCCTCCTCCCATCTACTTCTCCTTGGTTTACCTTAAGAAAAAGGATGGATTTCTGAGGACATCAAGCAGCATTAGCATATCAAATTGCAGTAAGACCAGGCACCTCCTTTTCTATTTTGGCTTTCTTAGACCCTTAGAACTTACTTTAAACTTTCTCATCCTTAGACCTTCCCACACCTTAGAACACTTTCTTAGATCCTCTGAACTTACATAAACTATAGTTGATTACTGAGAGCAGTCATTGCAAAGCAAGTTCTTTTAAATAAAGTTGTAGTAAAGACTTGCATCTGAAACCTGTTTATCCTTTAATATGAAGCCTGTTAACAAGGCAAACCTGTCTGTCTTTCTTGGTAGGAGAGCTGGTAACTCTAAAATAAGAAAAAATTTCTCAACAGAACACCAATGGCTTGTGCTGTAAAATCAAGAATTGACAAATGGGACCTCATAAAATTGCAAAGCTTCTGTAAGGCAAAAG
>NC_034602.1:8969818-8979220 GCF_900095145.1 Mus pahari | reverse complement strand
CAGCCATCATTGGGAAGAGAGGCTCCTTGGTCTTGTAAACTTCATATGACCCAGCACAGGGGAAGGCCAGGGCCAAGTAGTGGGAGTAGGTGGGTAGGGGAGCAGGGGCGGGGGGGGGAGTATAGGGAACTTTTGGGATAGCATTTGAAATGTAAATAAAGAAAATAATAATAAATAAAAAAACATAAAAAAAATAAAAAAGTGAGAAACTGAAAAAAAAAGAAGTTAGATTATAATGTATTTAAAGATTAGAATTTTCATGTTGAATATTAACTGCTCCATTTCCCAGGAAAAGAAAACTGTGCTGATTTCTTCTCTAATTTATACATTTCAAAGGCTGTCTATCCAGGTTTTAACCATATCAGTAGGAAAATGTACTTTCAATGAACTTAACCACATAAATTTTCAAAGGAAGGCGTGTCTAATGACATATTTTGATGAATTAGAAATATTTGCAATAGCGATTTAATTTCAAAATATGCTACAGAGTTAGTAAACATTAATCACAGTAAATGCTCCACTGAAACTAAAACAATTAACTAAAGTAGTTAACCCTAGTACTAAAAATAGAAGCATTTTGACTTTTTAATTCTAGGTAAGAGGTAAGATATTCATTGTGCATAATCTCCATTTGGCATAATGGGAGATATTAAAAAGATATGATTTATTAGATGGGAGATCTCTCTCATCTCATATATAAATTATCTAGAGATATTATCAATTATATTTCTGTATGTTAAAATTCCCAGATGTAAATTTTATAAGGATTTCATAAATATGAAAGCTATTCTTTTTTAAAATTTTCTCTGAACAATGTTTCAAAAATATTTACACATTTGAAATAGAATTAAAAACCCAATACTTCTCTAAAAAAATAATAAAATAAAATAAAAGAAAGGCCTGACTGTCATGTATAAAATGAACTAGCAAGGTAGCTTGCAGGTTTCGGGAACTGCTGTTAAACTGACAAAAGTTACCGTTAGCCTAGTCATCTGAGAAGGATAAGTACAGTGAGAGTATAATTCAAATGCCCTGTATTTCTTAAAATGATAGAGACTTAGCTACTGTGTAGATGGTTACCCCAGGCCTCCCATGATCTTGGTGGCTTAGTTGTGGGCAGAGCTCTCAGGGCAAGGTCATTCTTCACCTGCTAGGCCCCAAAAGATTTGAGAAGTAGGAACTTGGGGGACCAGACTACATGTCTAGACAAAGTGGGACAAGGTGGTGGTTTTCCCAGTGGTTAGTGTCACAGTAATCCAGGTCTGCACCCCACTTGCCTTCTGTGGAAACCTTAGGGTTGCTTCTAGGAGCTGGCATTTCTCTCCACCACAGGGAGCTTTATCCATTAAACATTTACATGCCATATTGTTGCTGTCCAGCAGCCATGGATGAACTGGGTTACCTGAAAGGGGGGTTGGAAATGAAAAGGACAGGGCACAAGAGCAGGATGAAGCCAAGACAAAAGTTTCTGATCAAGGCTCAAAGTTTAATAGTCACCATTGCGTTTATATAGGGAGAGCCCACAGACCTATCCTTTGTTTCAGCTGGATTGAGTTGAAAAGGAAGTTCAGCAGGCAGTCTACTCCACCTGGGTTGTTAAGGTACAATCATGCCAAGCACTTAACGTTTATTTAACCTGCTTAAGGCTGGGGGAAGGGCACAATTCCCCCACCTTTTTTTTTTTTTTTTTTTTTTTTTTAGTTTTGCATTTAACAGTATCTGGATAGGGGCACAGATTTTACTTATTTTACATAATCCTGTCTAGGGTATAGAGTGGCTAAACGATCGTACCTGTCCTTGGTCCATGTCTATATTGCTCCTTCTTACCCATCATTGTCTGCATATATAGCTTTTTGATGCATGCGCCTGGCTTAGGTCAATAGGAGCTCAAGATCACAGTTACCAGTCTCTGGCCACCGGCCCTCAAAAGCACACTTTTTCCCATTCAGACCAAAGCCATAAAGGACATATGAGTATGCACTTAATGCATTTCTTCATAGCAATGAATAACTGCCATGGCAAATAGCTGAGCTTGCTGAAAGTGATCCTATATGAAGGCAATTAATCTGTTTAAGATACAAAGTCCAAAAGTTAAAAACATCAAGATTATAATTAGAAATTAAAGTTGTCTGTAGGGATGTCCCTGGTATTCAATTCAGCTGCTAACTGACAAAGATCAAAGTCTGGTCACCAGGTATATAGGGGTGGCTACACACATCTTATATATTTAGACCAAACAAAATTTTCTTATACCTTCTAGCTGTATTTTCAAGAGAAAAAGCACCTTGTCACTTGCTGAACCCAATAAACACAATTGCAGAGATTTTTCTAGGGAAAACTAGCCATCAGCTTACTTGCCATAGAACTTGAGAAGCTGCTGCCCCTTAAGAGCAGCTTTTCAGCTCCTGGCAGGGATTCTTCAGCTGTGCTAGACTCCCAGCTACAGTGCAGGGTAACTTACCAGTTTCTGCTGTGCAAATTTGAGACTGCCTTTTAAAACAATTTAAAACTAAATCAAGGGGTGGATAGCCAGCAGATAAAATTTTAACCTTATTTTTTTTTCTTTTCAGCATGAATCATAGAACAACAATCATTCAAACAACAAAACAAAAACATACATAAATTGACATATGTAGACAGATTGATGTACCAAGGACAGAAAATAGACAGAGATGGAAGGTAACTTGAACCTAAACTAAGAATATCTCCAGTAGGAGCTAGAGAGGAAGCAGGACATCTCCAAATTTCCTCTTGTTCCTAGTAAGATTTCCCTCTGAAATAGCTTATATCTATTTTCCTTTTCTTTTGATAAAACATCCTGGACAGTGGACAACTGCTTTTCTGAGATTTATTTTCTCTCTCTCTCTCTTTTTCTTTCTCATGTTTACCATTCCTACTTCTGGAAACCATGCACAGCATATGTATACTTGAGCTAAGAATTATTCTAACATTTATTTTATTTTATTTTATTTTAAACCCTGCTCCTCTCACCTGATGCAGCTCTTGCCTGCAGACAAATGCCTATTTAGAATTCCCCTGACCCTTTGTGTTGTCACCCCTAGGTGAATTCAGCATTGGGTCAACACCTCTGCAACCTAGCCTGCATCCCCTTATTGCACCTCCTGCAACAACAGCCTCCAAAAAATAAAATTTATACCTAGCACTAGCATTAATGCTGTTTGTTGCTTACCATCATGCAGGACATTGTTATTTTTCTTCCGGTTTTTTTTTTTTTTTTTTGGAACCCCACCCAAAATGCTCCACTGAGCTTTTCTCAGTGGATCCCCCACTTTCAGGTCCCATGTTGGGCACTACCTGTAGCTGTCCAGCAGCCATGAATTAACTGGGTTACTGAAAAGGGGGCTGGAAATGAAAAGGATGGGGCACAAGAGCAGGATGCAGCCAAGACAAAAGTTTCTGATCAAAGTTTAATAGTCACCACTGTGTTTATATAGGGAGAGGCCACAGACCCATCCTTTGTTTCAGCTAGATTGAGTTTCAAAGCAAGTTCAGCAGGCAGTCTACTCATGTAGGAAATTGACTCCATCTGGGTTGTTAAGGTTCAACCATGGCAAGCACTTAAGGTTTATTAAGCCTGCTCAAGGCTTGGGGAAGGGCATACCATATTCAGTAGTTCTCTGAAGAGTTGGAGAACCACATTAAATATACCTGATTTTAGGCTTACCCTTGAAAACACATACAGACTAAATAAAGCTTGTCATTGTAAATTAATTACATTTAAATTTAGCCTGTCCACAGGTGTAGTTCTGAGAACATTAAATAATTTTATTCTTTATGAGGTGACCATTAACTTACATGTCTTAATCATCCTTAATAGTTTATAATAAATTAATAACTTCTATAAGCTTAGGATTTGCATTTTTATTTCTGATAGATTTAGCCTTTGTCTTAGTCAGGGTTTCTATTCCTGCACAAACATCATGACCAAGAAGCAAGTTGGAGAGTTAAGGGTTTATTCAGCTTACACTTTCCACATTGCTGTTGATCACCAAAGGAAGCCCGGACTGGAACTCAAACAGGTCAGGAAGCAGGAGCTGATGCAGAGGCCATGGAGGGATGTTCTTTATTGGCTTGCTTGCTCTGGCTTGCTCAGCCTGCTCTCTTATAGAACCCAAGACTACCAGCCCAGAGATGGCACCACACATAAGGGGACCTCCCCTCTTGATCACTAATTGAGAATATGCCTTGCAGCTGGATCTCATGGAGGCATTTCCCCAACTGAAGCTCCTTTCTCTGTGATAACTCCAGCTGTGTCAAGTTGACACAAAACTGCCCAGTACAGCCTTAAAACAACAACAACAACAAAAAAAACCCCAGCAAATTTTTAATTGAAGCTCTCTTAGTATAAGAATAAAACTCTAAGTCATAACTACAGTCCATAGGGGGACTGACATCTTTACTTTTCTGGCCTTTTCATAGTGCTCCATTGCAGAATGTCACAATTTCTTGTATGACTCAGTTTATTAAAATAGTTGAAGCTAACAAAGTTAGCAAAGCCACGGTGGCTAAACATACATGCTTAAGTCAGTCTCTGCTAACTTGAATAGAGCTCTGTTAAGGAGAGGTTCTATAGGCTCTTTGCCAGAATGTTTAGGTCTTGCTGCATCACAAGATATGAATATCCCAGTATTTGGTGCTCATAACTGTGGCCCTAACTCTTTAGCTCTTTATTTATTTTTTTTTAGATTATATAGTAATAAAGACTTTATAATATAAGACATTTTCATAAACTTAAAATGCCCCACATCTTTATAAATTTAAATATTTTAAAAGCTGTTCCTTTAAAAAGAATCTAGTTTAAATTTTCCATAAAATTTCAAATTTTCCTCTTAAAAAATTTAAAATCTTTCAATAATGGGTGGGAATAAAAAATATTAAAAAATAAATTAAGTACTGTTTCTTACTTTAGGAGGGAAGAAACAGGGCACAACCATTGTGGGAGCTAAAAGCGATCAGGGGAAGAGGGGGAAGGGAGGATAGCCTGCATCCAGCCAGAGCTCCTGTGCTCTGGGCAGGCGGGTGTGGGAAGGCTGCTGGATGTGTTCCACTTGGCCCCAGGTGGGCATCTAAGCCACTGACCCCACTTGACGGGGGTGAACAAGGGGCAGCCCCCAACTGGGGGCCCTGGAGCAACACCCTGTAGCCCCGTGGTTATGAGAGAGAGGGCTGAGGGATCGGTAACTTCGACAGGAGCCAGAGTTACAGGAGACATGAGAAAACTCCTTGTGTCTCATATAGGTCCCGGGGTTCAACATCAGCTCGAGTGGAGAGCAGACTGTCTGTGTATAGCCCAATGCCCCACAAACCATAATCTAGACAGGGCAAAGGCAAATGGTACAAACAGCGTAATGCTCATTGTCTGAGAATTGCTCACAAAGAGGTTACGATCATCTTCCAGGCTCTGCCCATGGTAGTGCATACCTCCTGACTTCTAGGCCCCATCTGGCTTTATTTTATTGTTGGTGTTGTTTCTGTTGGTCATTACATGGCACTGGGATCTCTAAAAGTGCTGGGGTCCCTCTCCTGGGTAACCCTGTCATATATTGCCACCCCTTCATGCCTTTCAAGCCTGGGTGACTTTTATGTTACAAAGTTTGATTGACAGCATGAGGCACATCTTGTAAATAAACACATGTAGGTACATACAGCTTTAATACCTTATTAAACAAGCATTATTTTAAAATCCTATCTTTCATATAAACCTTGTTTTTATGATTTTTTTATTCAGGACAGGAATTATCATACAAAAAATCCATCCTAATCCAAAATAACCTGGAGACCTGTTGTTGCTTCTTTTGTTGGTTTATACCATGTGACCACCTTTAATCAAGCTGGTGGTGAAGTCACATGGCATCCACTCTCTCACCAAAGCCAGCCACATAGATGCCTCCATACTGATGAGGGAAAGCAGCTAAGATGTTCCTCATGTTGCTTATACCCCAATATGCCACATGGTTCCTTAAAGATTACCTATGTATAGATTTTTAATGATCAATCTCCAGTGTTAAGAGTTTTATGTTAACATTTTTTGTTACAGATTTTTAAACCATACCCAATAAACTTACAGATCTGGAGATACAGAATGTTCACATTATAGACTTACAAATCTTGAGATAAGGTTTATATCTTAGCAGAAATTTTAGGCAGTTAAATGTAACCAGTAGTCTATATCTTGGGGGGATGTTTTGGTTTGCTCGCTTTTTCCTGTCACAAAATCAGTTGACCTGCCTGATCAGAAGTTGGAAGTTAAATAAACATGCTTGGGTATAGAGGAGGGAGAACTATAACCCAACTCCAGAGCTAGTTTTTCAATAAAGTAGAACAGCATAAAACAACTTTAATATTATTTACACCCAAAAGTAATTTTAATCCCTGTTAACCCAGTGACCAGAAAGCTCAGAGATAAATTCTGAGCCCTAGCCATCAAAGCAGCCATGGCAAACAGCATCAGCTATGGTGGCTGACAGCTGGCAGGTGGCAGTGGCAGAGATAGTCAAAAGAAAACCAATAAACCCAAAACATAGAAAGCTCACACACTCAAAGGAGACCAGTCAGAAACAAAACATCGTGTCTGCCATCATTTATGCATTCAACTGAGCCTGACCCATTTCTGTCTCAGCTCTCATGTTTGCAACAAAACTTATGAATACACCAGAAAGCACAGACCCATCTACACCCCAAACAGACAAACTTTCCAAACAGCCAGAGCCAGGTGGGCAGATGACGACTCGCTTTTTGCCCTGGACTGGAAAGTATTGGGTCTGCCTGAACCCCTCCATGTCACTGATTGTAATACCAAAGAACAAAACCACATGTCACAAAAAATTACTGTGACTTACCAGGGGAGAACCCTGTAGATCAGTAGTTCTCAGTGTCCCTAATGCAGTGACCCTTCAGTGTAGTTCCTCATGTTGTGGTGACCCCCAGACATATAATTATTTTCTTTGCTACTTCATAACTGTAATTTTGCTATTGTCATAAATTGTAATGTAAATATCTAATATACAGGATGTATTTTCATTGTTACAAATCGAACATAATTAAAGCAAAATGATTAATTATAAAATCAATGAAATTATATATCACAAAATATTTATTTCTAATTACAAACAAATCAGATTTAATCTTGAAGTATGGTGTAGCATGGGTGACAGTCTTAATATAACAATAGAAATCTACATTGCTGCATTTTTTGACAGTATGCATAAAAAGCCATGTCAATGGGAAGGTTGGGATTGCTTCTTCCACACCAGATCAGAAATTCTTTTTTAGAGCACAATGAAGATCATCATCCACAACAAATATACTTCTGTATTTTGATCTGAAAACTAACAAACTGGAAAACTCAAAGATAGGTTGTTGGAAATGGAGAAGGTGGTGTGCAGTGCAGTCTCAGACAGAACAGGGCATGACTGCAAACTCTTGTTCCAGAGCTGTGTGACTGACATTGTGGGAAATCAGCTCTCACTGCATCACTGTTAGTAAGCTCAGGAACATCTTTACTTTGACTGTGAATGGGTTGTGGCAAGTACAAATGGAGTGTCAGGAATACTGCAGTCATGTGCAAGTGTTCTTTCACAGAAGTTATCATCATCATCCTAATGTCTGGTTCAATGTCATATTCCTCAAAGAAAGCAGAGGAGGTAGGCAACATACACATTTTATTTTCATCCAGGTTTTTTTTTTTCCAAAACTGAAGTTTCAGTTGGAAAGATTCCATCTTTTCAGACAAACTGAGGCATGTTGCATTTGGTCCTTATAGTGATAAAACTAACTCATTTAAGATGGCAAAGATGTCAACCAAGTAAGCTATTTTCTGCAATTCATTTTTATTGCTGAAAAGTGCTTTGAATTCATCATGAAGCTCAAAAGGACATTTAAAAAACTTCCTTTCAGCAACCATCTCATTTCAATGTGAAACAGCAGAGTTTTGTTTGAGGGCATCCAGCTCATTGCACAGTTGTGAATAGTCCACTGTTTAAAGTGCTCACCTTTACAAAGTTGACAGAACTTATGATACTCTTCATTAATTCTTATAACTCTTGTGGCAGCATCTTCATTGCAAATATCTTCCAATGAAACATAAATGAGTCCCAGTGACTTTTGGTGACTCATTCTGTACCAAACATCTAAATGCAGATTGACATCCTGGCATAACTGGAGCACTGTCTGCAAACAGCACAAACCTTTCCCCCAAGAGATCTGATGTTCCTTCAGAAATGAACCAATTGTGTCAAGTGCATCATGTGCTCTTCTTGTTGTTTCAAGAGGTTTGTAAAAAAAGAAACTCATCTTTTAAAGTCACCATCTTTAATATACTGCATGCAAACCAGTAACTGTGAACAGTGTGCAACATCTGTACCTTCATCAAACTGGATACTAAATGTAGCTTGTCTTTTGCTACTTTGTGGGGGGTTCTTTCTTCCATCCTTCTCCACCATTTTTCTTCTACCCTTTCAACTTCCTAGTACTAGATAGGAGAGAGAAAAGAGTAGAGAGGAAAGGAAAGTGATCCTTAAAGTCAGGGCTTGGAAAGGGGGCAATGTTACCGTTATTGTTAGACTACTTGCTGCTGATTAGGAGCATCAAATTCCTTAGGGCAAGTGTGATTTTTGTTGTCAGGATGAGAATTCCAGAATTTTCACTATAACTGAATATTGGAAGTGGAACAGATTTAATTTTCTGGATTGTATGATTAAGAACATCAATGGACATGTCATCTATTCTTTGGTTTATAGTATTGTTAGATAAGGAAAGTGCATTCAATTGTGTAACAAATTTGTCTTTGATAATAACTTGAGCACTGTCTTTGGCTGCTGAGAACCATGGTGTGAGGTTTCAGAGCTCTGACAATTCTGAGTGCCACCAAATATGAGGTTTCCATGGCTGTGACATTTTGTTCGTTGTACCTTCTACCAGTGCCAAGTCTGGCATTCTTGAGACCATCAGCTTTGATTATAAAATAGTTGGCATCCTTGCCTGCAAAGCAATTATGCTTGCTATCAAGATGGCATTTTAGTTTGTTCAGCTTCATGGATTGCTGATAGAACTTCAGATCAATTTTTGATGTAATTATTGAGGTAAAACCATCTTCACTGTGTTTTTTTTTCCTTAACATTCTTCTTAACATGATTCATTGTGATGAGGTTTTTCTTGTGAAAGTAATTTATAACAATAGCTTTAATGGTACAAAAGATGGCATAGTTCAGTCAGTATAGTTCATTAACGTTTCCCGTGGTTTACAATTCTCTGTGTTGCTGTTTTTACTTCTTGTCACTATCCCAAGGGGTGAAATTCGCATCAACCACAGCTAAATATAAAAAGACTAATCAGCAGTCAGATTACGTTCCCTTGATAATATATATAAAGAATCTATAAATA
>NC_034602.1:8966254-8969660 GCF_900095145.1 Mus pahari | reverse complement strand
AAAAAAAAAAAAAAAAAAAAAAAAAAAAAGAAGAGAGAAAAAAATTTTGTAGTGGCTGATGATTTTACAGTACATGATTTTACACTTATCCTGGGATTATAATTCATAAAGTGTCATGTATGCACAGGTGATATTTCTTCTTCTCTTTTTGTGCAAAGCTTTTTATAGACAGTATCTTCTGAGATTCAGACCAACGTAGACACATACTTACAGACAAGAATGAATACTGTAAATGATTGGCAAGAACTTGCCACTTCAATCCCCATTTCTTTTCTTATTGATGTTATTGACTTTTTGTTTGTTTCCTTTTGTCATAATTTGTTTAAAAAATTATAATTGAAAATATATTTTTTCCTGATTATGAAAATCTTTCTGGTTTCTGTCTGTGCCCAGAGCTGGTCCTGTGCTACAGTGCTCCATACCCAAATACCACTGGGAGAGAGTGGGTCTCCTATGAGTGCTGACACACCTGTGAGCACAGGTAAGACCACCACTTCTGCTCAGAGGGACCTGCCCGGAACCCTCAGGACACAGGAACTGAGGAGCAGCTTGGGGCAGGATCCTTCTGCTTTCTATCTGCACCCCAGAGCTGACCCTGTGCCACAGCTCTCCATACCCAAATTTCTCCCAGAGAGAACTGGTCTCCCAGGAGTACTGATACACAGACTTGCAGGAGGGACAAGCCACAGTCAGAGACGGCAAGACCAGCTAACACCAGAGATAACCAGAGAGACAAGAACCTAAGCAACAGAAACCAAGGTTCATCATAACTCAGTTCTCCTACCATAGTGAGCCCTAGATACCCCAACATCCCAGAAATCATATCTGGTGATGATAATAGAGGACTTTAAGAAGGACATAAATAACTCCCTTAAATACAGGAGAACACAGGTAAACAGGTGGATGCCTTTAAAGAAGAAACATAAAAATCCCTTAAAGAATTACAGGAAACACAGTCAAACAGGTGAAGGAATTGAACATAACCTTCCAGGACCTAAGAATGGAAATAGCAACAATAAAGAAATCACAAAGGAAAACAACTCTGGAGATAGAAAACCTAGGAAAGAGATCAGGTGTCATAGATGCAAGCATCACCAACAGAATACAAGAGATAGAAGAGAGACTCTCAGGTGCAGAAGATACCATAGAAAACACTGACACAACAGTCAGAGAACATGCAAAATGCAAAAAAGTTCCTAGCCCAAAACATCCAGGAAATCCAGGACACAATGAGAAAATCAAACCTACGGATAATAGGTATAGAAGAGAGTAAAGATTACTAACTTAAAGGGCCAGTAAATATCTTCAACAAAATTATAGGAGAAAACTTCCCTAGCTTAAATAGATGTCTGTAAACATACAAGAAGACTACAGAACTCCAAATAGACTGGACCAGAAAAGAAATTCCTCCCATCGTAATAATCAAAACACCAAATGCACAAAACAGAAAGAATATTAGAAGCAGTAAGGGAAAAAGGTCAAGTAACATATAAAGGCAGGCCTATCAGAATTACATCAGACTTCTCCCCAGAGTCTATGAAGAAGATCCTGGACAGATGTTATATATCCCTTAAGAAAACACAAATGCCAGCCCAGGCTAATATACCCAGCAAAAGTCTCAAAGGCCATAGATGGAGAAACCAAGATATTCCGTGACAATCAAATTTATACAAATCTTTCTACAAATCCAGCCCTACAAAGGATAATAGATGGAAAATGCCAACTCAAGGAGGGAAACTACACCCTAGAAAAAGCAAGAAATTAATCTTCTTTCAACAAACCCAAAAGAAGATAGCCACAGAAACATAAAAATAACATAAAAAGTAACAGGAGGCAACAATCATTCTTCCTTAATATCTCTTAACATCAATGGACTCAATTCTCCAATAAAAGACATAGATTAACAGACTGGATAGGTAAACAGGACCCAGCATTTTGCTGAAAAGATCTTTACCAGCCCTATATCCGATGGAGGGCTAATATCCAATACAAAGAAATCAAGATAGACTCCAGAGAACCAAGTAACCCTGTTAAAAAATGGGCAACAGAGAATTCTCAACTGAGGAAACTCAAATGGCCAAGAAGCACCCAAAGAAATGTTCAACATCCTTAGTCATCAGGGAAATACAAATCAAAACAACCCTGAGATTCCACCTCAAACCAATCAGAATGGCTAAGATCATATACTCAGGTGACAGCAGATGCTAGTGAGGATGTGGAGAAATAGGAACACTCCTCCATTGCTGGTGGGATTGCAAGCTGGTACAACCACTCTGGAAATCAGTCTGACAGTTCCTCAGAAAATTGGACATAGTACTACCTGAGGCCCCAGGTATACCACTCCTAGGCATATACCCAGAAGATGTTCCAACATGTAATAAGGACACATGCTCCACTATGTTCATAGCAGTCTTATTTATAATAGCCAGAAGTTGGAAAGAAACAAAATGTCCCTCAACAGATGAATGGATACAGAAAATGTAGTACATTTGCACAATGGAGTTCTACTCTGCTATTAAAAACAATGACTTCATGAAATTCGCAGGCAAATGGATGGAACTTGAAAATATCATCCTGAGTGAGGTGACTCAGTCACAAAAGAACACACACTGTGTGCACTCACTGATAATTGGATATTAGCCCAAAAGTTAGGAATATTCAAGATACAATTCACAGACCACATGAAGCTCAAGAAGAAGGAAGACCAAAGTGTGGATGCTTCAGTGCTTCTTAGAATGGGGACAAAATGCTCAAAGGAGGAAATATGGAGTCAAAGTGTGGAGCAGAAACTGAAGGAAAGGCCAGAGACTGCCCCACCTGGGGATCCATCCCATATATATTCATCAAAGCTGGACACTATTGTGGATGCTGGGAAATGCTTACTGACTGGAACCTTGTATGGCTGTCTCCTGAGAGGCTCTGCCAGAGCCTGACAAATACAGAGGCGGTTGCTCGAAGCCAATGATTGGACTGAGTGTGGGGGTCCCCGATGGAGGAGTTGGAGAAGTTGGAGCTGAGGGGTTTGGAGTCCCATGGAGGGAGCAATAGTGTTAACCAGCTAAACCCCTTGGAGCCTATTCAAGTGCTATGATTTGCTAATATAATAAAGTATATTTATGGAAAAATATATCCTGACTACACTTTCTCCTTCCTCTTCTCCTCCCACTGCCCCCATCCTCTACCTCGACCCCAAATCTGGACTCCTTCCTTTCTGTCTCTCAGAAAACAAACAGGCTTCTATAGGATGAGATAAACCAAAAGCGCACTGCAATTGGATAAAATAAAAAGGAGGAAAAGAGACTGTACTGGTTATTTTTGTGTCAACTTGACACAAGCTGGAGTTATCAGAGAGAAAGGAGCTTCAGTTGGGAAAATGCCTCCATGAGATCCAGCTGCAAGGCATTTT
>NC_034602.1:8959584-8966244 GCF_900095145.1 Mus pahari | reverse complement strand
GGAAGCAAGCCAGTAAGTAACATCCCTCCATGGCCTCTGCATCAGCTCCTACTTTCTGACCTGCTTGAGTTCCAGTCCTGACTTCTTTCAGTGATGAACAGCAATGTGGAAGTGTAAGCTGAACAAAACCCTTTCCTCCCCAACTTGCTTCTTGGTCATGATGTTTGTGCAGGAATAGAAATCCCGACTAAGACAGAGACCAAGAGAAGGCACAAAAAATGACTTACTCATTCATATGCTTAGGAATCCCATAAAAACATTAAACTCGAAGCCATAAAATCTGTTCAGAGGACCTAGTGCCGAGCTATGCAGTCCCTGTGCATGATGCTCCAGTGTCTGTGAGTTCATATGAGTTCTGGTCATGGTGATTCAGGGGGCCTTTTTTCTTGGTGTCCTCCATCCCCCCTGGTTTTCTTTCTGTCTCCCTTTCTGCAGTGTTATCTGAGCTCTGAGGAGGGGTTTGATAGAGAGATCTCATTTAGGGTTGAGTGTTCTAAGGTCTCTTACTTTCTGCATAATGCCTGGATGTGGGCCTCTGTATTTACTCTCATCTGTTCTAGGAGGAAGCTTCTTTGATGATGGCTAAGCAGGGCACAGATCTTTGAGTATAGCAGAATGTTATTAGGAGTCATTTTATTTCTACATAAAGCTTTTCTTTAATAGTATTTGGTTTTATCTAGGTCTCTTTGCAATCTAGTCTGAGGTTCTCAGTCATCCAAGCAGTGTCAGTTGTGGGTTCCATCCCATGGACCGGGCCTCAAGTCAACTCAGATATTGGTTGATTGCTCCCACAAGAGTTGTGCCAGCATTGCACTACTGTGCCTTTCAGGTACACCATTGTTGATCAAAGTGTTTGTGTCTGGGTTGGTGTTTCTGTTTTGGTAGTGTACTTTTTGTAGAGCACCTTCCTGTTCAAAGATTGTAGAATGTAGTGAGGAAGGTTTTATGTCGGTATCAGCTGAACTTCTCCATGTTCTGTGAATTGTGAAATGTGTTGTCTTCAGCAATTTTGGCCTTCCTGTCAGTTTGTGGACAGCGACCAATAGTCTTGACAACAGCATGAGTTGATTTGGATTTCCATGAGATCCTTTGGGTTAACAACTCAATTAGATATAACATATTCCCAGGACTAGAAGGTTCATTTGGTGACAAGAGGCAGCCAGTTGGGGCTCTATCTCCCCCACTATTTGTTGATTTATTTAATTAATTATCTTTTAAAATCTATCTATCTATCTATCTATCTATCTATCTATCTATCTATCTATCTATCTATCTTTTTATCTATCTACCTGTCTGTCTGTCTGAGCTTCTACTGTATTAGGTTTCCATACTATTCCTCAAATGCCCCATAATTTTAGCTATCTTTGTACTCTTCCTTTACCCTACCATTTGATCCCTTCCAATACCCCCACTTAATAACTACTCTATTTCCCTTTCCTGATGATATTTGCCTTAGTTTGTGTTTTATTTATATATTTCCACTTTGAACTCTTGAGCTATTTTATTTATTTCTTCCACTATTTGTATTTTTATAGAGGGTTCCCCTCTTAATTGATTGTTTATTCTCATTTTCATGTGAGTTTGGATGTATATCAAAGTATCTGCATGCCTTCTCCCCATCTTTATTTGGATATGTTGTCAAGTCACTTGGAGCTAGTTTTTCTACCAAAGGAAACCAAACATTGACATAAGACATTTCTTTAATTCTGATTTACCATTGGCAGTAAGGTATTGTTGAGTTAATAGCAAGTTCTGATTAAAACGTTCACTACAATAAACATACACATTATTGTAAGATATGTACATTTTTTAAAAACTTAAATGTAAACAATAGTTACAAGAACTTGGGAGATATAATAAATTTATATACATTATATGGTTTGTTTTCTTTGAAGAAATAGCAGGTTCTGAAAATGGGTATATGGTTTCTGTTTCTTTAGTGACTGAGATCATGTTACCGTCCAAGAGTAACGTTCTGCCTACTTCTCCCCTCCTGGACATGGCTTTGTTTTGTTTGCTATACTGTGATGGAATTGCATGTTGTTCTCCTTATACCCTCACTCTCTAAGGTAGGTCTTCTTCAAGGACAGGTACCTGAGAGTTTTCATATCCTGAGTTAGGTGCCTACCAAGGTGGCTTAGCTGTTGGCATTTAGTAGACTATTCAACTATGTGTTAGACTAAACTGCAAATAATTAAAAGATGAAGCAATACTCATGAAACTGATAACTTTCTGTTTCGTCTTACTTACTTCTGAAGTCAGACTCATAACTTTATGGCTATTGAATACTAACAGAGGGAAACTGACATGCACTGAGTGGTTGTCAGCTGCCACAGAGTTCCAAAGATGTTCGCTGTTTATGCTTTGGAAATGGTATGGAGTATAGGTTCTAAAGCATAGGATGTTTTTATTGACCATTGTTGGGGTTTTAGGTCAAAACATGATCATAATAATTTCCTAACTTCATTAGGAGATTCTTAGCATTTGTAAGCCCTGATGATGTATGCCTGTGTTAAATCTGTTAAGGTGAAATTGATCTCTTCTAGGGAACATTGTGGTTATTCATAGGCATTCATTTCAGTAAGAAAAGACTGTTCTTTTCTAAGTTTTCTAATTTAGTCCCCTATTCAACTCATGAAACAAAATACTAAAAGTTTTATTTAAGTAAGAATTCTGTGACAAACCATTAGTAAAAACAAAAATCAGCCAATCAGGGAAGAAACAGAAGAAAGATTCGGTCGTAATATTGAAAGATTCACTCCAGAATTCTTAAAAGAACTTAGGGTTTGTTTGCATTTCCTTAAGAAATTGTCACAGAGACTGATGGGACAGCAAGTTAATGAGAGCTGCTACCAAACAAGGGTAGTTAAAAATAAGAAAACTTTTTTGATGTAATAATTTAATTTACCAGTTAGCTGTGAAATAATTATAATTTACATTGGAGCTTTTAAGAAATATTTCGACTCTTTGAGAATTTTATATCATATATTTTGAACATATTCACCATCCCTCAACTTCTCCCAGATTCATTTCCACCTTCTGTCTCAACTAATAGAGTTTGTGTTGTGCAAATGTTCTTGAGTAGGGGCCTGGCCTGGAGGGTGCCATGTTCTTAAGGAGAAATGACCCGTCTTTGTCTCTCAGCAACTGTCACATGCCAACTGTACCTCATTTGTAGTCCATCTGTGATATTTGCTGTGCAAATAAAATAATAGTGAAAATTCTTAGTACCTAAAAGTGCCAGTTCTAATCACATAATTCAATTACATTATTTATAAACAAGCTAGTTAAAATCCTCTTTAAATAGAGACATACTTTACTTTCTCCAGGTGCTTTCTAAGAAAAATAAAAGTAGGTAGAGAATCCTGTTTTTCATTTCCTATATATTTTAAATTTAATTCTTTGAGCATTTCATACATGTGTATACAATGTATTTTGGTTATATCCACCTCTCCACACACCACCTTTCACTGCCCTCTGACCACCTTCATGTCCCCTCCAGGCTCCATGTTCCTTCTTATTATTTCTATGTAAAGTTAGTGCATGACATTCAGAGAGAGTTGCAGTAGAAAGAACACCACACAGGGAGCTGTGGAAAG
This sequence comes from Mus pahari, assembly GCF_900095145.1. Classification (NCBI taxonomy): domain Eukaryota; kingdom Metazoa; phylum Chordata; class Mammalia; order Rodentia; family Muridae; genus Mus; species Mus pahari. The sequence goes on along the minus strand of NC_034602.1, from coordinate 8,962,645 downwards.
GACTTCCAGTCTGATGGCTCCTAGCAAGCTGATGGATCTTTGCTCCCTCCTCTACTGTTTTTGTTTCTGCATTAAGGGGTTTAGGGTATAATTGCATATACAAGAGGACTTTTGGGAAAAAGTGTCATTCCAGGAAAGATGTTTTCATACACACACACACACACACACACACACACACACGCATGCACACGCACACACACCCAAATGCACAGGCACACATACACACCCACACAGCAAGTAATTTCAGAGGTTTAACTCCTGTGAGGGTTAAATAAAATAATGGTTATAAAGTGCATTCAGCAGTATCTGCAAATGCTATCCACCTGTGGCCCAGTGTATTAGCAGAGTTCTTTATCTTCCAAGTCTGACTGGAGCCACAGGAAAAAAGTTTTAAAGTTTTTTTTTTTTTTTTTTTTTGTGTGTGTGTGTGTGTGTGTGTGTGTGTGAAGCTAAAGATTTCAAAGAATACAACTATCAAGTTGCATGAGCTACTCCCCTTTTTATAAGAAGTGCATCTTTCAACAGCTACTAAGGTTTGTTTTTTAGAGGAGGGGGTGGCAATCTGTCATCGAAGTGTTGACAAGTGAAACTGACAAGGTTGAGTTGGTGCAGCTGCAGGGCACTTCAGTACTTTCCAGTGTCTCTCCTATTTGTAGAGAAAGGCTTTCTGTATTTCTTTCATTTTTTCTCACTTTGATTTATATACTTTTTAAAACAGTAATTCTGAATTGACAAATTACTTCAGTATTTAAGCGTTGGTTTAGATAAGAGCTTTCAGTGTTCTCTTGTCTTTAACTGAGCCTTAAGAACTATTTCTGAAATTTATTTTCTTTTCAAAGCCACATTCTTTCTATGTATTCAAGTATAACATAAAATTATATTTATAGTTATAATTTAGAATGAATTACCATTATCATATAGCAAACATTTCTATTTTGTCTTTTTATTGTTGTGATTAAAGTACAGCCTTGAAAACCACTAGTAAGTCCATATTTTTGAATTTGAGAAAGGTGGGTACCTGAGTTGGGTGCGGGTAGGAGGTTATTGTTCTTCCCATGCTGCCATTTGCTTATGCAAGCATCCTTTTTGTCTTCCAAACATGCCCAAAGTAAACTTTACCGATAATTTTGCAAGGTCATGGAAAAGAAGCACTTGAGCTAGAATAATAGAAAACTGTGTGTAGCAAAATATTTAAAATGAGCACCAGCAAACAAGATGTTTGTATTAACAGGAGCCCAGAAAATGGTTGTGCAAAGGTCAGCACTGATCTTTAAATATTAGTGAAATTTAATTTGTTGCATGTAATGAGTAGAAAGAAGAGAAGGCAGGCTTCAGCGAAGAAGCCATTGATAAATTGTCTAAATGTCAAAACTGCTTACCATGTGGAAAATGTTAAATTGACAAGATCTATTTAACTAAGTGAATTAAACAGTTTGAAGAATGCTCTAGAGAAATATTTTCCAAATTTAAGTACAACAGGAGACTTAGAAAGTTTTTTTTTTTTAATTTGGCCACAGTTTATTTCATGGAAGTAAATGGATTCCTTCTTTTCCTTCAAGGAATAGAGTTTCCTTTGCTTTCTTTTAGTAAGACTGATGTACAGATTTCTGAGAACTTAGAAAGGGATCACTGTTTGCTTCATCCAGAAATAGCAAATGACCTGCTCTTGCAGCAGTAAGAAACCATCCCTGGCTGGGGGCCTGATCTTTTTGGCACTTTCCAGGCTATTAGCTCAATGGAGTTCAGAGAGCTGGTCATGTGACCAGTTCTTTAAAAGAGAAACTGTATTTTCTCATTGTCTTCATGTATAAGGCTTATAAAACTTAAGTGATAATTATCTCCAATGTTTGTAATGTCATTAGTACAGGATGGGAAAAAGAAAGTTGGGCATAAGATAGGAATGGGCAATTCTTAGAGGAAAAAGAGTTATTTGAAATATATGAAACTATACCTGATCATATTAATGAATAAGAAAATAAAACCTACTTATCAGATAGCAACAGTGTAAAACTTTGACAGTGCTTCAAAGTGTTAAGGATTGGGGTGGGGAGAGGAAGTCCTGTGTTGAGTGACAGTTTTATATGATACAATCATTATGGACGCTACCACAGTATAAAGTGTTAATATGAGTTTTCATGGTACTTGCAAGGCACATGTTAGAAATGTGTTGCTGTTTAGTAAGGGAATGGTTAAGTCAGTTATGATCACATTCAATGGAACATGAGTATCCTTTCTGGGCTGATCAGTGAAAAGCAGCAAAATATATCTACAGTAAAATCTTGGTTTACAAAGACTGAAAACAAATTAGGCATGAGTGTGCACATGTGAGTGCACTAAGGGATTCCGAAAGGACACATGGCAAGCTATGCTCAGACACCTCTCAAAGTGGGGAGGGGCTTCATGTTTACATGCTGTGTTTGCTTTTAAAATACAATGAATACTGGAGGTGGTCTCTTTAGGTTTCATCTCCTCACTGTTGGGCATTTCAGCTAATGTCATCTCCGTTGGCTTCTGGGAGCCTCCCACATTTCTGAGTCTTTCTAGTGGCTAACACCTATTCCCCCTGCCGCTCCCCCTTTTCTCCCCTTCACTGCTGCATATTTCTGTTCATTTTTCCTGACCCTCTAGGCTTCTCACCTGTCTCCTCTCATACCTGGCCCTCCGCCTCCTTTCCCCTCCCCCTCCCCGTCCCACCCAGGTCTCTCCCATTCTTTGCCTCCTGTGATTATTTTGTTCCTCTTCTAAGTGGGATTGAAGCATCTACACTTGGGCGGGCCTTCTTGTTAAGCTTCATATGGTCTGTGGGCTGTATCATGGGTATTCTGAACTTTTTGGGTAATATCCATTTATCAGTGAGTTCATATCATGCATGTCCTTTTGGATCTGAGTTACCTCACTCAGGATGATCTTTTCTTTTCTTTTCCTTCCTTTCTTTCTTTCTTTCTTTCTTTCTTTCTTTCTTTCTTTCTTTCTTTCTTTCTTTCTTTCTTTCTTTCCTCCTCCTTCTCCTTCTCCTCCTCCTCCTCCCCCCTCCCTCTCTCTCTCCCTCTTTTCTTCTTTC
>NC_034602.1:8956119-8959564 GCF_900095145.1 Mus pahari | reverse complement strand
TCTCTCTCTCTCTCTCTCTCCCTCCCTCCCTCCCTCCCTCCCTCTCTTTTTCTCTCTCTTCCTCAAAGTGATTTTATTGCAGAGACTGAATGAAAGGCCATCCAGAGGCCACCCCACCTTGAGATCCTTCCCATCCACAGACACCAAACCCCAATACTATTGTTGATGCCAAGATGTGCTTGCAGACAGGAGCCTGCATGGCTGTCCTCTGAGAGGCTCTACCAGCACCTGACTCAAATAGATGCAGATATTTATAGCCAACCATTGGACTGAGCCTGGGAACCCATGGAAGAGTGAGGGGAAAGACTGAAGGAGCTGAAGGGGTGACAATCTCATAGGAAGAACAAAAGTATCAACTAACCATTCTCCCCAGAACTCCCAGGGACTAAACCACCAACCAAAGAGCTTATGCGGGCTGTTGCAAGGTTCCCCACTACATATGTAGCAGAGGACTGCCTTGTCTCTGCCTTGTCAGTGGGAGGGAATGCATTTGGTCCTGTGGAGGCTTGTTGCAGCAGAGAAGGGGGATTCTAGAAGGGTAAGCTGGGAATGGGTAGGTGGGTGGAAGAGCACCCTCTTAGAGGCAAAGGGGAGGAGATATGGGGTAGGGAGCTCATGGAGGGGGGCACCTGGAAGGGGGACAACATTTGAAGTGTAAATAAATAAAATAATTAATTTTAAAAAGGAGAAAGAAGAAAGAAAATTATTTCCTTTCAATATTTTATGAGGCAGAGAAAGGAATTTTGAAGGTTACTTAAACTCAGAAAATACTACATTGGCCTTTTTGGTAACTTGTACACCTATATCAGCCTTGCTTTAAGACAATTTGTCATGTAAAATTATGTGCCTTTGTTGGAGGAAAAATGCTTAACAATAGCATATGAAGAGCTGTTTTGAGCTATGATACCATGCAGTTTAAGAAAAAGTTCACAGTGTAACATGTATCAAATAATTGATACTGTTTACTTTAATGATCTGTGAATTTACATGTTTATGTAAACATAATATAGGAGTTAAGATGATGACTTTGTTGACAGAGCCTGACCATGAGGAATCAATGATGTCAAAATAAGAGAATGGCAATGTGTTTCTTATCACACGTATACACACACACACACACACACACACACACACACACATACACACTCATAATTGTGAGCTGCCATGTGGGTTCTGGGTCCTTTGGAAGAGCAGCCACTTGGCCATTGTATCACCTTTCCAGCCCCTCCCCAAATAGGACTTACTCAGATAATGTTGGCTGTGTCAGTTGACAGTGAAACTAATTAGGTAAGGAACGTTTCTAGTACTGTTTGGTCTACTTTTATATTCCTTCTACCATTCAACTACTTAATAATGTGTACTAAATCTAAAGTTTCAGAGATAAAAGCATTGGTGATTTTTGTACCTCTGTGCATCCATGGGGAGGCCAGAAGACAACCTTAAGAGCTGTCCATCTTGTTTCATGAGACAAGGTTGACCTGGGGCACAGCAATTACAATAGAGTGATTGCTCAGGAAGCGTCAGAGATTTGCCTGCCTTTCCTTCCCCAGTTCTGGGATTATAATCATGTGTCAGCATGTCAGAAGTTTTACATGGGTTCTGGGATTGAACTCAGATTCTCATGCTTGTAGGGTAAACATTTCACTAATTGAGCTATCATCTCCTTAGCCCCAAGTATTTATTACCTTTTGACCCTTTTGGGATACTTGGACTAGGAGCTCATTATTAAGCAGATATGCCTTTGCCATTTAAGTCTAAAATGACTCTTCCAAAATGATCTGGAACTTTATACGCTATACTGATTTTATGTAACTTTGACAGAGCACTGGTTGAAATAGCTTGAAGGAGGAAGGATTTATTTGGCTTACAACTTCAGGAGATATAAACCCATTGTGCCAGGAAAAGCATGGTAGTGGGGCAGCCCCATCCATAACTCTGGGAACTTGGAGTACAGGTTGTTCACATTCTAGTAGATTAGGAAGTAAGGAGCTCTTGACAAGAATTGGAGGCAGGTACAAATTTAAAGTTCTACTACTGTGATCTGTCCACCAGCTAGGCCTCAAAGCTTCATAACTTCCTTTAAAAAGGTCCACTTGCTGAGGAACGTCTGTTTTATAGCACATGTATCTGTGAGCGATATTCTGCATTCAGTGCATGCTATAGGACAACAGTTTTAATACAGGAAGTATCTAGATACACCTTAAATAATAATATGAAACATTAGAGGGGAATATCACTAAGGCAGGTAGTTCATTATTTGATAACTGCTGCTTGAATAAAATTAAAGGATAAAATCCTCACATTATAGGTAGTTAGTTATGTAATGCTTATTTAGAATGCTCAGCCCTTCTCATCTTCAAAGCATTGTACAACATTAATTAATGCTTACAACATCCTTGCAAATGTAGGTCAATATCATTATCCCTGTTTGTGCATGTGGGGAAATTGAGGCAGAGAGGCTAAATGATTTGGGTGAATTTATCACAGCAGGATTAGAATAAAGGCATTTTTGGCTCAGAGCCCAGAAATCAGAACAGTGGAACCACACCCCTTTGTACCAGGCTTAATTCTGTGCCCTTGATAAAACATGATTTCTTATTAAATCGTATTGAGATCATCTCTGCATTCAAATTCAAAGGTAGCAAGTTTGATCACAATATAACATGCCTTACTTCCATAGCATTCCTGACTCACTATTAATTAAATTTTTTTCCATGATCATCCTGTAAATTTATATTATCCCAATATTTATCTCCATATATTTCACCTGGAATTTCACTCAGTGACCTTCACTTTGCAGTTTGTAAATTTTAAGTAGTGCTTATAATTCTGTTTTTTTTCTTTTTTCTAGCTGGTCAGACATACTACATGGTTCTCTCTCAATCTCCCATTGTTTCTAGAATTCCACTTTTATTTTTAAACATAGGCAAATCTCACTCCTCTTAGACTCCCCTTTGCTGTGGTATTTTGGTCCAGCTCTTTCTTGTGAGATAAGGTAAGCCAGTAGGAACTGGTCTGGGTAAGGGGTTTCTGGGAACCAAGTGTGGCTAAGAATAGTATGTATGAGTCCTTTGCTGTGGTAAAACATGTGGTCACAACCTAAGTCTGTGCTGATGGCAGAGCTACAGGGTAACAAGATACTGAGTAGCCAGGTCAGTGGTTAGGAAAACTCAAGTGTGTGTGGACTTAGCGGGTGATCCAGTTACCACAGTGGTTGATGATGGCTCTGGCCCCCTTACAGAGCTTGAGATGAGGAGGCAAGCCTGCTCCCCCAGGCTCTGTGGGAGTATAACCATCTTGGCAGTCAATCTGCTTTTTGACATTGAGTGCCCAGGGCCTGTTGTCTTCCTGCAAGATCACTTGAGTCCTTCCTTCCTTCCTTCCTTCCTTCCTTCCTTCCTTCCTTCCTTCCTTCCTTCCTTCCTTCCTTCCTTCCTTCCTTCCT
>NC_034602.1:8934393-8955943 GCF_900095145.1 Mus pahari | reverse complement strand
TCTCCCTCCCTCCCTTCCTTTCTTCCTTCTTACCTTTTCCCCTCCCTCCCTCCTTCCCTCCTTCCTTTCTTCCCTCCTTCCCTCCTTCCTCCCTTCCCTCCTTCCTTCTCTCCATCTCTCTCTCTTATAATCCATCTACTACCACCTCAGTTCAAGTGCTTGCTGTCTGCTACTTCAGTTGTCTTTCTAACAGGCCCCTTTTGTGTCCACAATTCCTCCTTTCTTCTTCTTTGCCATCTCTCCAGGTAATTTTTCAATAATTATAACCTGAAACATTTCATTATTTTACTATTTAGTCACTGTTTAGTAAGCATAAGTCCAAATTCTGAAATTTGACATTCAAAGACATCCTTTGTTTAGCCTGATTTCTCTGTGCTACCTGCTCACTAAATCAAGAGTGTAAGAATAAATGTAATTAAGCTTGCATTTTTTAAAATTATTTATGTGTTTTGCTCCTTCATTATTTTCAACCTGTATTTCCCTCATGCACCAGTTCTCAAATACTTTATATGATTATTTCTTTAGCTGGGTCTGATGGTGTATACTTTTGATCCCAGCACTAGGAGGCAGAAGCAGGTAGACTATTGTGAGTTTGAGCTCAGTCTGTCTGCATAGAGTTCAAGGACCAGGGCAGCATGGCTACATAGTGAGACCTAGTTTCTAAAATAATTAATAATAATAATTAATAATAATAATAATAATAATAATAATAAAGAACAATAATAACGTCTTTACCAAACAATGCCATCTACTTGGCATCTGGATGGTTTTGTTTATTTTGCTAAAGTGACATACATTGCAGATTTCAAATTCCACAGTGGTTTTGTGTGCTATGCCAGATTAGATACTGTTTGATAAATGAGACCCTGTATCTGAGATAAGTGCTTTTTATGGTCAGTTATTTAGATGCAATTAGTCTGTGTGATCACAAATGAGCAGTGGTTCCCTAGTAGTCCAGTGCACTAAATTAGCCCAAGTTTGAGGTCTTCTTATTTTGAGACTCCCCTGGTCTTTTGCATAAACTTTGCTTGTTTTGTTCAATGTTGAAAGTTTTTGGAAAAAAACTGTGGTAATATGTCTATGATCAAATATGTTTATGAATATGCCTAACAAGTGTTTAATGATACTCTGTGCTAATAATATTAGAGAAGTAATTATATGGTAACACACTGAATTTTATGTAATTGAAAAATAATTATGATTGTAACAATTCAGTGAACCAGTGGTTTATGTAAATTTATACTATTTAGCTATTGTTCTTTTTAAATATTTTCAATTAGATTCCTCAAGGAAATATATGATAAGTAGCAAGTATATGTTCCTAAGAAAACCCCCTCAGGCTTCTGAAGTATTCAGCTACTATGCATCCATTTTAAATGTCTCCTTGGCGCCATGGTGTCCTAGCACTGGTGTTTTCTTGCTTCATTATTTTTCTGCTATCATGTTTTACATTAGGGTTTTATTTGCCCTGCAGCTTTCTTTCCTCCTCAGAGCAGTCAAATAGCTGGCTTCAGAAGACAGGTGACTGCAGAACTGACTGCTTTGACAGAAGACAGTATTCTGCAATTTAGTAAGAAAGAGTAAGTAATCTCTACTTCTCAAAAACATATTTATTTTCCAAGAGAACATTACTGGAAGCACGCTGCTGAGAGATTTCTATTCTGCATGTTACTGAGAATAATAATAATTCTAATGTACCGAGATGGAGGGAAGTGATGGGAAGCCTGCCTGCAGACACGGGAGCTTTGGAGGCTGGAGTAGGAAGTAAGAGGGTTTTCTTACCTGCCTGTCCTCGTGTACTCAATGTCCGTGCTCCCACCAGCTCTTCCTCAGATGGAGCACCATCTTAAAGTTAAATCACACTCGTTATCTAGTCATGAAGACTAAATGTTTGAGTTACAAAATGGTCTTGTGCAACAACAGAAACTGACTGTATTGTATAATTGAAATAAACAGAGTACAAAGGTAACGATATTTAAAAATGTGTGAAAATTTAAATTATGGTGTCATTTCTTCTGTTATTTTTTAGTCATTATTTTCAAGCTCCTATATTTTTTTTTTGCTTGACACAGCTATTTTTGTTCTGGTCCTGGGTCCCCCTGAGAAACACACGAGGACACTAAGTGGACTAGAGTTTCTCAGCTTGGGGGCACCCTGTTTAACCGTTCTTTCAATTCCTCCAAAATACAGAGTGCTTCTGAAATTTTTTTCTTTCCTACTTCAAAACAGCTATTTCTGTACTAATATAATATTTGGATGGAACAAGCTCCGTCTTGATTACTTCCTTCAGGCAGATTTCTCATACCAGGAAATTACCAGCATTCTTTTTTCACTGGTGACATTCTTGAGTAAGATGCAAGATGTTTTAAACGTGTTTAAAAAACCTGTATGGGTGTAAAGATGCCAAGGCTCTTGGAGGTTAAAGGAAGGTACTAATTTGGTCTCTCTCTTCCCTTCCCAACTAGTTACATTGTAGATTTTATTGAAGTCATTTTATTTATTTCATTTATTTACTCTTCAATTTTTTATGGTTTTCCCGGCAGATCATTGAATTTCAAGAAAAAAAAAAAGGATGAATAACCACACTTGGCTGTTTGTCCCCCTCTCTCCTTTGATGCAAAGCTCCACTTAAAGTTGGGGATTCACAGGATTGTGCCGTGTGTTTATGAGGGAGTCTAATTGTGGCCTCCCTCTTTATCTGTGGCCTCCCTCTTTATCTGTGGCCTCCCTCTTTATCTGCTTTACTTGTATGTACTTCAGCTTCTTGCTGCATCCTTTCCCAAATGCCATGGAACTCTCCTTGACCCCATATCTACTTTTTACTGGGCACAGATCCTCTTCTGTTTTGCATGGCATACTTTCTCTGTGTAAGGAGCCCTGTGACTCCTTGCTGCTTGGTTAGCCTGGGCACCACCTCTGCAACAGCACATGTGTGATCTGTTAACCCTCACTACAGCCTGATAGGATCCTGGGGTGCTGAACTAGAAAAGTTTGTGGCCAGAGGTTGTACTGACTCTGCAAAGAATGAACTGGCTTGTCTTGGCACCTTTGCTCTCTACAAAGCTCTGTGGTCTTTTCTCCCAGTTCCATAATGTTATCTTACGACTTCCAAATTAAAAGAATATATAATGTATAGTATACATGTATTTATATATGCATATGTATGTATACACACACACACACACATATATATATATATATATATATATATATATATATATATATATATATATATACATGTATATGTGCACACATACATATGTAATGCTCCAATGTGTACTGCTACTAAGAATGTCTTCTACCCTCCATTTTATCATCAGGAGAAAGCTGTGGCATGTTTATTTCTACTGAATTGACTTAAAACAGAAATTCAGGTGTTGTTTCCTTTTAGTAAGTAAAACTATAGTCTTTAATCTGTAAACATTTGTCTTGTAATAGCTTATAGTCTTTATGCAACTAGGCAGATTAATCAGCCTTGTCTTTGCCCACATTTCTATAAATTATTGTTATTGGCATTTGAATAAACTCTAAAGTGAGGAATAGGGTTTTTATTTTGTGATATAGTTTACAAGTTGGTGACAACTAATACTTGGTGTCAGAGGGAGTATGTACCTGCTTCATCAATCCCTGTTCAACACAATGAAATGTCAGTCTGTTTGTGTGTCCTAATTCAAATGTCCTCTCTTGTGTATGGTCCTCTTTATATAAGGATGCTTTTCCTTCATAAACCACCTTTTCTATTTAGTACTTACTCATTAAGTTATCCGTATGCAGGAGACTTCATCATCTGGTTACCACAGGGTAGATACTGAGATAAAGATATTGAGGGATCCTTTGCTTCATTAACAGCCTTTGAAGATATTTTGATGCAAGAAGAAAATAAATTTAGGATCATTTCAAAAATTACTATAGCCCGATTTCCTTCTTATCCCTTCTTTACTTGTTTGCCTGCCTGCCTGCCTGCCTGCCTGCCTGCCTCCCTCCCTCCCTCCCTCTCTGTGTGTATTGTGCATGGTGCTTGCAAGTAAGTGTGTAGGTGTATGGGCCTGTGCATAAGCCCAGGCAGGACCAAGAGGGCTCTTCTTTTCTCCTTTGATCTGGGTCAGGGCTCTCAGTGAACTGGAAGCTCACCAGTTGGCCAGCCTGGCTAGCCAGTGAGCTCTTGGGACGTGCCTATCTCCATTCCAGTGCTAGGAACACAGGCATGGACAACCATACTTGTTTTGTTTGGGTGCTGGGGATTCCTACTTGCAGTACTACACTAACCTGCCAATGGAGCTACCTTCCTAGCTCTCTTTTCTACTCATTTCAACTTCATCATTGTTTACCTTTCCACCTATATCTACCACTGACTTTTGGAGCATGGCATCCTTTTCATCAAACTACCATATACACTCCTGTGCTTCTGTACACAGCAGTACTCCTACAGAACACTGGTAGAGCCCACAGAGCCACTGGAGCGAGCCTGAGCAGGTTCCAAGTTTGCCTTCACCAGCAGATGGCTGTGTGACCTCAGTTCCACATTGTAGTCCCAGGATTGCCACAAAGAACTAGGAGGATAAAATGAGTTGAGATATGCATGTTTAGAACAAAGATTTAGTGTTATCCACCACTACCACTATCTCCTCCTCCTCTCTTCCTTCTCCTCTTTCTCATCCTTCTTCTATTCTTCCTTGTCCATCATCATCATCATGAAACTATTGAGATTCTGTGCTTCTCTGGAAGACTTATGGGAGATTTTCGAACTCTGAGGTTTCTCACAGCTCTGCTGTTCAGGCAGAATTGGGTCCCACTTTTAAGTTACCACATTTTTCATTTTTCCTCTTTAGTCCATGGAACATAATGTCTCTTTGCAGAACACATGTTTCTTGATGGTTGTGATTATATCCTGGTTCTGTGGAGGAGAAGTGAGGGCAAGGGAAGTTTCTATTAAGTCTAAAATTACTTTGGATCATTACCCATATGAATAATGTGGGAAATGTTTTAGTCACCCCTAATGTTAAAGGAGCTGAAGAGTCCTTTCATCTGTTAAAAGTAGTCTTAAAATTTTTTCACATTTGTTTTCTAGAGGTTTATTGAAATGAACACTTCTTTTGCAGTTTCTAAAATGTGCTTAGTTTAAATTGAATATATATATATATATATATATATATATATATATTTCTAATATATATCACATGCTATATGAATTTCTAAGCAAATATTGGGAAGTTATATAAATTTATTTTGTAAAATACTTGTAAAATGTGGACTTTTTCCGGAGTCTCACTAGCTTTCTCCTAATCAGTCCAAATTGATGAGGTCTTATAAGATTTCTTTTTAAAGCATCAATAGTGTATGTTACTTGTCCCTGCTCCTAATCTTAGGAAGAAATCCAGGATGTGTATTTTAACTATCTTGATTTTTAAAATATGCTTAGATTGTCTATCATGATATGCACCTTACTATATGAATAGTAATGAAGTTTTATACAGTTTACTTTTAAGTAACTGTACCTCATATGATAGTAACTTTACACCATTTACCTTGCACCTTACACATTTATGTGTAGGGTATCTAAAATATTTACTTCATATATTAGAATGTATGTGCTTGTACTCAGTAACCACATAGCGGACCTACTTCTCCTAAAACTTATGTCTTAGAAGATGTTCATATACTAAATAATTCTAAGTATATGTAGAGCTGTAACTAAACATATGTTATTGAACACACAAATATAGATAGTCTCCTAACTACATTCCTCAATGTGATGACATCGTAAATTCAGGAAAAGAAGTATATTTTTCTTTTTCTAGAGCTTATTTCTGTATGGTTAACTGAATAAATGAAAATGTGTTTAATCTAATGGACCATATCTCAAATATTATTTTTAAAAGGGGTTTAGATTATAATTGACAATATAGAATAGTTAATTGGTACTCCCTTCCTCCCTAATTACTTTGAACAGGACAGAGATTTCCTCTGCTGTCAGATGTCTTTCTGCTTGACTGAACTGCACCTGTGGTCCCTGAAAAGCACCTTGCACATTGCGGGTAAGTGAGCTCCGGCTAGGGCTCTTCAGTCTCTTATGCTCTGTCACAAGAACTGACAAAGCTGGGGCCTGGGCTTGCCATATAGACTTGGAGGCTCCCTTTTCATTCTCAGTGAAAACCTGGGTCATGAAAAAGCTTCCTTTAAATACACCTATTAACTTATTTTTTGGCCTGAGTTATGAAATAAGTCTTATTAGTCTAATAGCTCATCCTAAAGATACATAACTTCAACTTTTTAAATTGGGCTTTTCAACTGGTATATGGTCATACAATTTTGCAGACTAGCTCATAAAAAGACATTTCTGTTTGATATTAAAAACATTTCAAATATGTACCTGAGATGTAGATTTATGTTCTTTGTGTTTTGTATGCGTTTGAGTGGAAATAATATAATTTTGTTTTAACAATGTGTATTAATACTATAGGTAAAGATGGGTAAGATATATTTTATTAGAAAACAATTTAGAAAAATACTCTTCTACTTCAATTATCCAGAGTAATTTTTTTTAGAAATACATTTTTACTTACATTACTTTTATATCTTGTAAAGTACTGTTTTTTTAAATATTGAATATACAGTAACAGATGAATATAATGTTTCAGTTTTTCCTTAAGGTATATAGAGATTGAATTTCTAGTTTAAAATTTGATACATACTTGCTTCTTCCCAAAACCCTTTTAAAATTAGCTTAACTGAATTAAAATAAAGATGCATAAATGCATTCTACCTGAGATTAGGAAAAGGACACCTGCAATCAGACACCTTCTGCCCAGAGAAGAGAATTCCAGTGACAGCCATTGTAGACGAGAACTTTGGAAGGGTGCAGAAACTTGAGGAGTATGCATTGCAGAAGATGAGGATGTGGCACCAGGCTGACAGCCAAGGGGATGCGTGCCTGCAGAAAGGAATGAGACACCTCCATGATGTGGAAATACTTAATTAAGGAGGCTCCAAACCCTAGACACCAGAGCCACTGGAGGAAGACCTGCTGAACTGAAAGCAGAGGAATTGAAGCTGATGTGTTGATGGATGAGGTCTTCTTCATCGCCCTCGCTTCCGAGGATGTTTTCTGAACTGTATATTTGCCAAGAAAGAGGGAGCTTGGAAATAGAGTCCTTTCCTGGGGTTACTGCCATACCTCCCAGAAGAAAACATCCACATTGATGTTTTAGTGGTCTTGCATAAATCACTCTGGCCCCTGGCTGGTCAGTGAAGCCTACTCAGTGAAACCTGTTCCAGGTTGGACGGTGTCAGGAGATGTCCAGAACATCACTTCTGAGAGAGCTGGGGAATCATCAGACACCTGAACGTTTCTACAGGAAAGAAGACAAGTAATAAAAAAGAAAACAGGTCAAAGGGTTTCTGGAAAAACAAAGATGAAGTAGGAAAGGGAAAGAAAATAAACCAAGGAAAGGGTTGGATTCATGAAGCAGAATCCAAATACAGATGCTAAGAAATGCTGAACTGATCTCCTAAAATTGAATATCACAAGAAACAAACTTTTAACATTAGAAGTGAAAAACTGTCTCAGAAAATATTTTTCTTCTGCTTCATATGTAGATGCTTCTTCTCAGACAGAAGGAATCTCATTGCTTCCATAGCTGTAGTTACCCAGTTAATTCCTCTTAGATATTCTTTGTGAATTCCTGTGTCCACTCTCCCTATGTGGACACCCTCACTCCATGTGATCCTAGCACAAGTTAGATGACCTCCTTGTCTTGCTCATCTCCACACCAAGCTGTTATCCCCAGTGTATGTGCTTTGTGTCTGCAGAGGCTCTAACAGAGTGTTAGTTAATCATCTGATTACTGCATGGGCATCTTCCACATCCTGCCCTGGCCCTTCTTGAACAGGTCTTCCCGTGTGGATTCCCTTGTCCTACTTGCATTCAGTCTCACTTAGCCAGGCCAATAAGGCCAGATTTGTGCATGGAATTCAAGGTCCCTTAAGACCTTCCTAGTTCTATGTTAGAGTTGTAAATATATTGATATAGGAAACGGTATTGTAATTATAAGCTGTGGGTTTTAATAGGAAATATTGCTTGCATATATAATGTCTGCAGCTCTTAGCTCATAGCTTTAAATAACAAGAAGCTTTTAAAATTGAAGTGTAACATATGTACTGAAAAGTGTACAGATTGTAAGAGTATGCTGTGAACTATCAAAAAGTGAGCACACTCCTGAAATCACTACTCAGCCTAACAAATTATTGTAAGTACTCAAGGGGCCACAGTCTCTTAGTCAGTCTTTGGTAGATGTTTTCCATCTAACTGACATGCAATTGCACTCTTTAAAATTATGTCTTAATTTCACAATCAATAAAAATATAGATTTAGTATGTGAGTACTGAGTATCAAGCATATCAGGTACACAGGACTGTTACTTATTTGCAGACTTAGTTATAGCAGTTTTACTTAATGTTTTTCTTTTGGTTTTGTCACTCAGTTTAAAGAAGTTTGGAGACAATCAGTCGCTAGGGGGCAGCCTGTACTGCTTCACTTCATGAGAGACAGTTGTAGCCTCCTTATGTTAGTAACTGAGAATTATTTTTGCATGGAAGAAAACAAGTGTTACTTCAATAAAAGAGATTTTTTATTATTCATAGACACAGGAAAATTATTCTGTTCTCTTGTTTAAATTGCAAGAACAGAATCCCTTGGTTAAACCAATCTCAACATCTGCGGAGTCTCACTTGTGTCTTACCTAGCCCAGCAGAGCATCTGAATTTGAATAGGTTTGGAAGCCTTTTGACTCTAAACAAGTTTCGGATAAAAAATTATCCACAGCTCCCAGTAATCCCTCCTTTCTTCTTGCAGATTTCCTCCCAAATGCTATAGGATAGGAACTAGATTTCTGAGCTAAATTGGAGAAAAGCAAGCCACAGCTCGGAATCCAACAGCTAGGGCATTTTCTTCCATCCACTGACTTCATTTGGCATTGCTTAGTGGCAGTTCCTTTTGGTAGCGCCCTGTGAAAAATATCAGAGGAAGTGTGAAAGAGAAAACTTGGTCTTCCTTGATTTCAGTTCTTTACTAATCCCCCCCCCCCCATGCCATTCTAGTTCTGTGTGGTTCCTTCTGCCATTCTGATTTTCTCATTAGATCGATAAACTCTCCAGTTTCTGCATATCCCTAGAATAGATGAACCCGTGTCCAGATGCTTTGAGCTATTTTATTTCTAGTAACATAAGGAGACTGTTTCTGCTCCTCTCCCCACAACCCCCTCTGATATAGTATGATTTGGCTTCTTACTCTCCAGAACTTTTACCATAATTTAATGTTCTTTCTTTCTCTCTATAGATAGAGACATCGGCGTCTACCAGTATTATGACAAGAAAGATCCACCAGGTAAAGTACTTACCTATTCTACTTAACTGGTTTTATAAATGAGATATTCCAAGAAATGGAGTAGAACATTAAAAACTCTGTGTTTATGAGCTTTAGAGAAACTAAACTTTTAAGAGCAGTACACTTCAGGTTTTTTAAAGAGAAAAATGCTAAGATTAATATCTGATCAGTCAAAAATAAAGCATACTGAGAAAATGTAGAAGAACGTGGACATTTTCATTTTGTTGCCGATCAGGCTGATAACAGGACATTCTATTCACATTTATTTATTGGTGCCCCAGCAGAGGGCATTGTTAATGCATTGGTCCCGTGATGCTGGCCTCCTGGATCCTCACCTGATATCTGAAATAGACATTTCTGAGTGAATGATCAATTTTCTTTATCTGATTAATCCTGTTAATCCCAGAAGTTTTATGATGGGCCAAAAGGTCTCCCTAGCTAGAGTTACTTCCTGTTCTGTTCTTGGTTGAAGTGGAGGCTGTGTGAGCACCCTGTGTGCTTAGCATGGCGGTTAATAGGCTGACTTCAGAGCTCTGATGACAGATGCATCAGCTTCTCTTCTGGGCTCCGTTGCAGTTCCCTTTCCTGTTTGATGAGATTGGAAGCTCAGAATATTGGCCCACCTGTTGTGCTGTATAAGCCTTTTCACTGCACAGTAAGGAAATGGCTTCTACGGCATGCAAGCACACATTGTGACTTTCTCTCTCAACTGTCCTTTTTAAAGCTTAGCATCATGTATTAATCTCAGTGTCTGCAACAATCTGTTGTCTGTGCACCCATTACAAATACAAGATACTGTAATAAAAACAAATCCCACCTCTTTTGTCTTTCCTTTGCTACAGTATCAGCAACAGAGCATGGTAACTTAGAAGAAAAACAAAAGCTGGCAGAATGTAAGTTTACCTTATGCATATATTTAAATTATTAGAAAAATAGAGAGTATTATGTTACCATTGAACTGTTTTCTGCACAAGTTGTAAATGCTATTCTGTCCACATTTCTAATAATTATTAATTTTTATTGTTTCTATATCGAACTCAATCATAATAATTGTATGTATTAGGTTTTTCTAATTTAAATCACTAAAATCTTTACCATGTAAAATTTTGGTAGGATATATGCTTGTGTAAACACAAAATTACATGTATTTGCACTTAATATTTTTAAATAAATGATTTTATCTGAAATATTTAACTGGCTAATAAAAATATAAATGTTCAAGGTGTATATAATGACCTGATTTATCAATCATGCAAGTTCTGTAGTAAAATTTATATATCTGTCACCTCATTTTTGTATGAGTAAATGATCATAAATCATGCTCAAATTCTGATATCACTTAAGTATTCATATTTTGCCTAAGGTATTAACATATTTTACTATCTTTTAACATTTTTATTTTATTATTGTGTGTGTATGTATGTATATGCATGACTATGTGTTCTGGTGTGTACTATAGCTTATTTTTAATAAAGTGAGATTTGTTATATCAGCATTTTATTTAGTTGTTGTTAGTCTCAAAGATATAAGTATGTTGTATGTATATCACTATATAGGTTTAATGATTTAAAGCTAATGTAATTTAAAGTTTTATTTGGAATATGGCTAGATCTAAAAAGCCTTCCCTCTTTCCTTATTTTAAGTGATTAAACTGACATTTAATTTTTAGAATACTGCATTAGTATCTGTAACACATATCTTAAAATTTGTACATATGTTCTACACATCAAAATTATGTTTATAGAGCCAAATTAATTTGCTGAAATAGGATACATAGCAATTTTTACTCTCAAATTTAAATATCTATATATGTTATATATTATTTGTATATGCACACATGACATGTACATTTATATATACAGTTCTTTTTTATAATTATGAAATATGAGACCATAAAGATCAATTTGTATTTTAGTGAGTTTAGTATGCTATTAGTATTATTTGTGTACCATGCATTAATGTGTATGTGGTGGGTACTAGAGATGGAACCCAGGGCTTCACATGTACTAGTCAAGTGCCTTATCCCTGAGTTAGACCACTGCCCCAATTTTATTAATTTTTAAAAGATATTTAGTTTTAGGCTAACTTTGTACCTTCCCTAAATAATCATTCAATTGAAATTATTTAAAACAAATTAAAGGTATATTGTTACTGAATTCTGGCATAGATTTTAGAATTATCTTATTTTTCATTTTATTGAAAATAGATATTTTTCACATGATATATCCTGATTACTGCTTCCTCTCTCTCTGCTCCTTCCAGCCCCTCCCATATGGATCCACTCCCTTTCTGTCTCTCATTAGAAAACAAGCAGGCTCCTAAGGGATAATAGAAAAATAAAATACAATAAAATAATATGTAATAAGATAAAACAAAAGCTAACACATTGGAAATTGGACAAACCAAACAGAAGGAAAAGAGCCCAAGAGAAGTCACAAGAATCAGAGACCCACTCGTTCTCACACCTAGGAATCCCATAAACACACTGAATTAGAAGCCATAAAATCTGCTCAGAGGACCCAGAGCAGACCTGTGAGGCCCTGTGTATGCATGCTGCCTTAGTCTCTGTGAGTTCATTATGTTGATTTAGAGGGCCTTGTTTTCTTGGTGTCCTGCATCCCTATGGCTCTGAGCCTTTTCCCACCTTCTCTTCTGCTTGGTCTCTGAGCCCTGAGGAGGGATTTAGTGGAGACATCCCCATTTAAGGCTGAGTGTTTCAAGGTTTCTCACTCTCTGCATAATGTCTAGCTGTGGCTCTCTATATCTGTTCCTGTCTACTGTAGGGGGAAGCTGCTCTGATGATGGCTGAAGAAGGCACCGATTCCTAAGTTTAGCAGAACGACATTGGGAGTGCTTTGTTTTTTCATTTTTGTAAGAACAGTAGTATTTATTTCTCTCCTTGTTCCTTAAGATGTCTGGTCCCAGATTCTCCATCATCCAATCACTGGCAGGAATGGGTATTATCTCATGGAGTGGGCCTTATGTCAGATCAGAGTACCGTTTGGTTACCCCTACAAGATTTGTGCCTCTCTTGTGTATTAGCATATCTTTAAGGCAGGACACCCTTGTAGATTTGTAGGGCACACCTTGTAGGTTTGTAGCTGAGTTGGTGTTTATGTTTGAGAAAATTATTTCAAAGAGCATCTCTAACACCTTTTTTTTCCGTTTGCTGGTTACTGATTTTTTGAGACAGTGTTTCTCTGTGTAGCTTTGGCTGTCCTGGAAATTGCTTTGTAGACCTGGTTGGCCTCAAACTCAGAGAGATTCACCTGCCTCTGCCTCCCAAGTGCCAGGATTAAAGGCATGTAGCACCACTGCCTGACATAATACCTATTTCTTAAAAATTGGATCTCCAGAATTGAAGTATTTAATGATTTGGTCACATTTAAAATAATTTTCTACATATTGCTTTTATGTTCAGCTTCTTTTTTCACCACAGTTAACTTACTCATCAGGGGTTTCAGGTCTGAGTTGGCCACTTGCATGAGCTGGAATTTCTTTTGGGTCAAAGTTTGACTATTTTCACAAAAAAATTACTTAAATTATAAAGATGAGGCCATTTGTTATATATAATGCTAGACCCTTAGCCTACCAAAGTGTCTCAAGGGTCTCTCATTCTTGTTGGTTGTCATCACAGAATTATAATCAGGGAGATTAGTTTGTGGAAAAAATCCTGTTTCTGTAACAAAGCCTTTTGAAGACTGTCATTTAGTGATAGAGCTGAAGTCCACTTCCTCTTAATTACAGGGTGTCTTATTTTAATCCTCCAAACCACACTGCTAAGCAGAGGTTCCTTATTTAAATCATCTTTAACTAACTGTTGTACATGTTTTATTTGCCAGCACGAGATT
The DNA here is from genome assembly GCF_900095145.1 of Mus pahari. Taxonomy (NCBI): domain Eukaryota; kingdom Metazoa; phylum Chordata; class Mammalia; order Rodentia; family Muridae; genus Mus; species Mus pahari. The sequence continues at coordinate 8,942,710 of NC_034602.1, read as the reverse complement.
ATCCTTGGACACTCAAAAATAGACGCCCAGAAAAACTTCGAGATTCACTGAAGGAGTTGGAGGTATCTTTCAAAAGGCTTCAAAAATGGGAGCAAACAAATCTGTTTTAGAACATCTTTCAACAGATGTAATTTTCATAAAGGGCTGGCTCTCGCGGCGATGAAGGCTATGCTTTTGTCCAGAGAGAGCTTGCCACACACTTGGGTCTTTGTGTGGCTTATTGATTGCCTTCTTTTTCTTTCCTTGCAGATCAGAAGCACTTTAACTGATAATGGCAACACGTGTAACCAACTGTGCTCTCCTTTTCTGTTGTCTTTCAGGAACTGATGCAAAGCAGTCCCTGTGTGCTGAGCAAATGGAAGAGCAAATACATCTGTCAGGTAAAATGGTTGACAAGCAGTGGAACCCAAAGAAAGCTGTGTAATGATGGGTAGCCTTGGGTTACAGTAGATAATGGGAAAAACTTTTCAGGAGTGGATATTTCGGAGTTTGAATTTTAGTCATTCTAAAGTGCACATTAGACAGATTGACACAGGCCACCAAGCTGTCTCATTAACTAGTGTGGTAGTATTGACATCTACAAACACTGATACGAGTCTTTGCAGGCAGTGTTTTTCACTTGTGGTTATCTGGGTGTAATAGTAGATATTCACTGGCATGTTTTTCTAAATGACAATGACACCATAGGACAAAAAATTTCAGTATAGTATTCTTATAAACATTTATGAATAGCATGTTTATGAAAATGGGTAAGTAAATAAGAGTGAATCCTAATTTAACAGAGTTAGTCTCGAATTTTGACCATCTAAGCTATATGTTTTAATGTGGTAGACACTCGTCATATGTGGCTATTTTAAAATAAAATTAAAATTTCAATTTCTCAGTTACAGCTCTCCCCAGTTTAAGTTCCTGGCAGTCAAGGATGCAGATATAGACCATTTCCACGGCAACAAGTTCTATTGGACAGCCTTGTGCTCAGCAAGCCTAGATTTAGAACATTATCAGGACATCATAATTAACACACATTTATCATAAAATAAGGGACAAATGTCTTCTTAGCCTTGCTGATGTACATAAAAATACCATTTGCTTGGGAAAATTTATTGACTTTTGAAAAAAAGGATAATTAAGTCATCTGTATATGTACATTGTATCATCACTACCAATAATATTATAATTTATTTTTTGAATCAAATATACTGTTTCAATTTTACTTTTTGTCCTTTGCATTACAAGTTTTTAAATGTGTGAACATTTTTGTTTATAGGTTATGCCCATAGTTCTATCCATAAACCTCCTAACCTCAAATTCATAGTAATTACAAACATAACTTAATAGTCTTTTACATCAACTATTATTTTAGTTATTTCTAATTTTCCTCAGAACATTTCATTGTTTGTCTAAACTGTTTTCCCTTTAGTAATGAAGTTTAACTGTTACCTTGTCATATGGCGTGAATTCCTACTTTCTAGACTATTTACGAGGCTGAGTGAATATTTTCAGAACTATAACACTTGTTAAATTCTCCTTAGAATACTCTTCAAAAGGATGCCATTGTTTAATGTCATTTGCATAGAAATATGTGATGAGATCTTCAAGTGTGAATATCAGATGTGCTCCAATAAGTTTCAGACTCAGTTTGGCTTAAACTTGGAGTTCCTAATGTTATTGCTCACTGCAAGAACAGGCTCAAAATTATTTGACTGGAGGGCAAGCCTCCCACCTACATTAAGAGGTGTGCCTCATGGCCTCCACCCTTACCATCACCTGGGGTGAGTTGGAACATGTCAGGTCTTTTAAAAAATGCAGTGGAGCATCCCAGGTAGATGATCATTTTTAGATAGATTTCATTGCTTTTTAATTTAATGTCAAAGTTTTTTGTGTTGTTCACGTTACAAAAAGGATATCTTTTATTATTGAATTCATTCAACTCAGAAAATTCTTTTTAAATGACAGAATGTTTGCAAAAATTGTTTTTGTAATTTATAATAGTCAGCCTTAGTGGCTCTGGCTGGTATACCAGAGGGTCTACTTTTGGCAGTTCTAGTGGGATTTACCGAATCTTGTGTTGTGTTGTGTTTTATTTTTATTTTTATGATGGATAAAATTTTTCTAAAATAGACCTTTACTCTTCGAACATTCTTGATATATTTTTGAGAGGTAACTTTCTCTGTGCACACAGATCCAAGCCAATCCTTATATCTTTAGGGCCTTTGGGAGACTTCCTAACATTATCTGTCAGGCAAGAGTTTCACTATATCTTTAAAAAAAATGTATATGAGTTCCATTTCTCAAAATCTCTGATATCATAGCAAGTTAAAAATAATTTGGTCTTCAAGCTAGAATTTCAGTTTAAGGAAAGGGTCCGTTAGCCCTTTTTGTTAAATTTTCATTAGGGTTTATCAAATCACACTCGGTCATGATGTTATTTAAACTCTTTCATCTGCCTCTCTGAGCTCCTAAACAGTCTCTCCAACATCACATGCTCAGTCCTATTAGTGCTTTCCCTGTGTGTTCAGTCCTAGCATGGCAGCAGTTGACCATGCAGATTTTATTACTCTTAGAAAACATGCTTCTGGAGTGTGTGCGCACGTACGTGAGTGCATATGTGCATGTGTGCATGTGTGTGTGTGTGTGTGGTGTGGTGTGGTGTGGTGTGGTGTGGTGTGGTGTGGTGTGGTGTGGTATGGTGTGGTGTGGTGTGAGAGACGTAGACATACTCATGTGCAGGTGCACAGCGTGTGCATGCCAGGAAGTCTCCGGGTGCTTTCCTCTTACACCTTCCTCATTTTGAGGCAGTGTCTCTCACTGAATCGTAATCTCACTGTGTAGCTCTGTTGCCTTTCCCATTAGCCTCAGGGATCTGCCTGCCACCCTTCTCCCTAACTCCCATTCCACACATACTCATGCAGAACTTCCAATCATACATAGCCATGCTAGGCTTTGAAGTGATAAATACAATTTAGAATTTTGTTTTCAACTAGCAGATGAACTCTTGTTTTTGTCTTCTTAAACAATCAACAGAACAACTTAACAATTTCATGTATGACTTTCTTAAACCACTCATATAAGCATTTTTAAAAGGAGAAAAATAGTTTTAAGAGAGCAGAGCTTCACAGCAAGCAGGCCCAAACAATGAGGCATATCCCCAGCCCCATCCCTAGATACCCTTGATGCTATAACATTTGGATTCTCAGTCTTTGAATGAGGCCATTTCTTTTCTGTGGATGTTTTTTGAAAGAAGTGATAAAATTGGATTTATGGAATTCAATTTAGTTGAAATCTCTTTAAAAATCTTTAAAAGGTCCACTTGTTTAGAAATCTTTGAAGAGTCTACTGTAGTATAAAGGATTAACAAGGATGTAATCTGAGCTTGGATCTTTATGTCAAATAAGGAGGATTTACAAGTTGTCATTACCAAAGCTTAGTTTATATTATTGATCCAATGACCTATAAATTGTTACATATAAAATAATTTTCTCCACTTAAAAACTCAGAACATTTTACAAGTCAAGGGTTACTTAATATAAACAATTGTCTTTGGAGCTTTTGTATTCAAAACTATCCCTATTCCTAGTATGGGATTATTGAAATCTATAAGATACAATTAGAGTTTTGATTTCAGCAACTAGCCAATATACTCATTTTTGTTTTCTTAATCAACAGAATATTTTAATAATTTCCTGTTTTGACTTTCTTAAACCACTTATATAATCTTTTTATTTAATGAAAAATAGTTTCAGTTAACTAGTATTAAATAGTTTATCTCTCTTGTGGAATGTTAAAGTCCATAAAATATTGTGCTATGGTCATGGTCATATCAATAGGCTACTTTATAATTAGTTGAAGATATTTTCATTAAGCACAGATATAACCTAACACACTGATTTTTAGATTAAAATGTTTGACACACACATACAATCTGTGTACACAAGTATACAAATACAACTTGCTGAATCGGTTGTTGTTAATGTGTATATGGCTTGACGGTTGACCACTCTATATTGGATAACCAATATGGGGGCTCATCTGTACAAAAGGCTAATTTCCCTTTTTCTAGCAGTCATTCATTGCCTAAGGGGAGGTATCCTGTGAAATTTCCCCCTTTCTCTCTATATTAACATGTCCATTGATACAACATGTCCTTCCAGTTTTGTTTTTATGTAGCCATTTTTGGAAGTGTTTACAAGTGGACTTCCTAGTATTGTATGGTTTCGAATCTTTTCATTTCCTTTTCTTCAGTGTCCTCTGAGTCACAGATATGGGTGTTGTGATGTAGCTATGTCTACTGGGGCTGGGCTGCTCCCATCTGGTGATATTTGCGTTGTGTCCACTTGGGGTTTTCTGGGATGGTCTCCATCTCCGTTTGCTTTGACGAGAGGCTTCTTTGACAAGGGTGGCAGCTACATTTATATATGGGTAAGCTTAGTCTTTCTTTTTATTGTATATAAAATCAATTTTATTTCTTCATAAAATAGTAAAATATAATCCATGATGTTATCAGTATCAACAATAGCATTTTATGTGCAGCCCATCATACCATATTAATTGTCTGCCACCTTGCTAAGAGGTGCTGTACCTTAGGTGGAAAGGAAGAAGTCACATTAATCCACGGAGACTAATGAGTTCTACATTGTAAACATCAGGAGAAGCCAGAGAAGCTAGGAACATCAGTATATAATCTAAAATGTTAGCAGTTTACAGAGAAGTTCTTATTTTACTAGACTTAAATAGGAGTATAAACTCTGGGAAACCTGAAGGCAAGAAGAGGGTAAGTGGGAGTGTCCAAATAGTAATGGAGCGGGTTTGTTTGGGAAAAGCAGTAGTAAGAATAGAGAATAGAGTGATTGCTTTGAAAGATAGCTTGGTCCTTCCTTAGAGACATTGACACAATGTCCTGTAACACTGTAAGTGCTTTATATCAGAGAAGTGCCCATGTTAAATCTAGTCTTACAGAAGGGTTAGCCTGGCAGTAGGATGTAAGATAAAATGTGAGCCAGGAGGAATGGCATGATCTCAAAGGGTGTGCACAACAATGTGTAAGGACAGAGCTGAAAGCCAGTAGGGACATTTTGACTGAGTTGTAAAACGTTTAATTTGCCCCTGTTTTATTTGAAATGACCAGAGGTCATCTAATCATACTATCACTCGAAAATGGGGAACTGGAGTGGGTGGTTGGATTTTAATTTTTTTGGAGCAGACAGCAGAGGCCTGAGTTAAAAACCTTTGAATTGTACTTACATAAGAGATGGAGGATATCTTGGGAGAAAATCTGAGAACCAAGTAGCATCTATTTAGTGAATAAGGAAAAAAAAACCCAGCAGAAAAATAGGAAGAAACAGCAGTCAGGATAATGAGAAACTGTGGACAGTGCGTTTTTGTAGCAGTCAGAGGGAGAAGCCAGAGGGTCTGAAAGACAGATGAAGGGACCCTTGCCTGTTGGTTGCTGATCTGTGAGTAGTCAACAGTGAACTCATCTTTCACTATTAGCAGCTACTAAAAACACTACATGATTTTTTTCACTGTTTTAGAATTTCATACATGTAAAAATAATGTTTTAGGCAAACCTGTCAGTTTATCTCCTGTCTCCTTTACTATTTTCCCTTCCAAATTCATGTGCCCTATGTTTTTAAATCCCACTGTGTTCACTTAGTGCTGCCAGTATGTGCATGAGTGTTAGGCTGTCCACTGCAGCATGGTGTCCTCTTAGGGACCATATCCCAGAAGAAAATCACCCTCCTCTTCCTCCTCCTCCTCCTCCTCCTCCTCCATAAGCCTGTCATTGATAAGAGCTCTTCAACTGGGTTGACACTTTGTGGCCTCTTTCTCATCCAGGTTGGGGCTTTGTCTGGCTTGATCTTTCACAGATCTTCTGCTTGAAGTCATAGGCATTCATGTGTGTGGAGCCTCTGTAATGTCCAGAAAACACTGATTCATGGCAGTCATCTCTTGCCTCTGGCTCTTCCACAGTGAGTCCTGAGCCATTAAAAGAGGAGTATGAATAGCTCTTCATTTGGAGCTGAGCATTTACAGTTGCTTAGTCTTTGAACCTAGACTTCTTGTGGGTCACAAGAATGTATCTGTATTTGAAAAATAAAACTAATGATTAAAGCTTCAGAAAATTAAGGAATAATGTGAGATTGGGTGTTATGGTTTTTAAATATAATATCTAAAACTCAGGAATGGCTGCTGATTGAAACTATTGGCTAAGACTTCGTAAAGGATTCTGATTTCACCTGACTTTGAAGGAAGAACCCAACTTAGGCGAGGAAAAGGATGACCTCTGCCAAGGGAAGCGTGCCAGCAGAGATATGCTGTCTTTAGATACTTCAGATGGTTTAGAAAGCCTTTCTGGAAAGATTTCTCCAGAGATGTTTGTCTTCTATTTGAATGCTTCTTTAAAAAGTTCTGTGTGGTATATGTGTGATTATATATTTGTATGATTATTGATTTCTTTTAAACCACACTAAGATTATTTGTTTGTTGTAGTGTTGGTCTCATTTCCTATTATGATGAACAAGAGAATATTACAGCCCAGGGCCCTTTTGGGGCCAGTGAGACTTAGCCAGTATGCATCAACTTGGTTCTGTTACCATTTTCTCACTTACAAAATAATACATAGTATGGTTTAATTAGAAAAAAACCCAGACATGTTTAAGTTGGATTATTTGTAAAACATAGAAAACCAAGTGGACATAAACTATCTAATCCAATGAATTGCTACTGCCAATTATTTGTCATTTGTTGTTTTGCTTTGGAGATATATATATATATATATATATATATATATATATATATTTCATTTAATATTATACATAGCACATATTATAAATATTTAAGATTACACCAATAGATTCTATATATACCTATACATTCCCTTTTATAACATGAAGTAAGTACATGAACCACATTGTGAAACAGTGAATTAGAGTTATTTCCAGGATAGTGCCTGCCTGTGTCATCTTTTCCATTCTACTCTCTTAGTTTCTTCCCAGATAAAGATAGATCTTTAATTTTGTAATGGGGTCTTACTATGTAGTCCAGCTGATCTTAAGTCTGTGTGGTAAGGTGGGAGTCTTGCCTCCACCTCCTTATTGGCTGGACTGCAGGCATGTGCCACTGTTCTTGTTATCTCCATTTTACAAAGAGGAAACAGATAAACAGTAATTGTACAATTAATGGATTGCTTGTATTTAAACTAAGGCCTTGTAGCTTTAAGCTTGTGTCTTTAGTTGCTATATGCACAATAGTCCTTTTCAGACGAGCAGAAATATCCATCTAAACATACCCTCAATCACTGTGAGATATGGAACACACATTGGTCTCCCAGTTAAACATAGTCAACTAACATTGTGTCCTTATTTTCACTCTTTCTTATACTTTCACATTTTTTAAAGCTGAGAAAAGAAAATGGCCATGATCTTGAAAGATATCCATTAGCCCTAAAAACTAAGTGGCTATATGAGACATGAGTGCAAGTTGGAGACTTTATTGAAATCAGTGGCTGAACTGGAATATGTCATTAGGAGATAAACATTTTGAATTATAGAAACTAAAAGGGTATAGATTTCTAAAGCATTGAGGATACGACAGTGTAAAACAGAAAATAGATTATGTTGAATGCTGTGTAAAGAGCCAAGGAGATAGATGAATTTTCTGTAGACAGGAAACCAACTGCTTTCTGGATGTTAAGGCTTTGGGCATAATAAAGAAATGTGAGGGGTACTTAGTTACTTATTGATTGCTGGGACAAAACACCCTGACCAAGACAACTTACAAAATAAATCATTTAACTTGGAGGGGGCATCATGGTTCCAGAGGGTAGTTGAATCCCTGGCCCTCATGGAAGGAACATAGCAGCAGGCCTGGCAGGGGAGCTGGAGCTGAGAACTTACATGTTGAGACAACCCCAAGTCAGGGAGACAGGAAGAGAACTGAGAATAGCATGGGAATTTGAAACCTCAAAGCCCATCCTTAGTGATCACAACCTCCTCCAACAAGGCCACACTTCCTCCAACAAATCCACCCCTTCTCCTCCTCCTTCTCACACAGTTCTACCACCTGTAGACAAAATACACAAATATGTGAGCCTCTGGGGAGCAGTTTCCTTCAAGCCACCACAGAGGGCTTGACTAAAGAGAAGAGACTGAGAAAGAATCCAGAGTGGTGAGACTGCCTTACCTTACCCCGTGTCTCGTAGCTGAAGTTCACTTGCATCTTACTTGTTTATAGGCCCGTTGTCGTGTGTGTGTGTGTGTGTGTGTGTGTGTGTGTGTGCGCGTGCGTGCGCGTGCGCGTGTGCGTGTGTGTGTGTGTG
>NC_034602.1:8904764-8934288 GCF_900095145.1 Mus pahari | reverse complement strand
GTGTGTGTGTGTGTGTATGTTTGTGCGCGTGCGCGCGCGTGCGTGTGTGTGTGTGTGTGTGTGTGTGTGTGTGTGTGTGTGTTTAATGGATTGCATTTCCCAAAGCCAAACATGCTAATACTGATATCTGATAGTTTTCTCTGAAAATGTGATATATTAAGTAATATTTTTACAGTAAAGCTTAATTGAGTAAGGAGCCAACACTTGTAAATGTAGCAGGGAAAGATCACCATACAACTGACAAGTGCCTGCCTGTAAATGTGAGGACTGTAGTCTGAGACTAAAACATAGCAACAGCAGGAATTGGAGGCACGCAATTAGTAGAACTAAATTTACAAAATTAAAATTAATAGCTACAGAAATAAGAGAAGGGATTCCATTCCTGAAATAATAATGCAATTCTGCTTTAAAAACAAAAACAAAACCAATAAAGGATAATTAGGGTCTGGGGAGATGCCTCAGTGCTTAAGAACACTTGCTGCTCTTCCAGAGGACCTGAGTTTGGTTTCTAGAATCCAGGTCAGTCAGGTGGCTCACAACTGCCCGTATCTCCAGCTCCAGGGGATCCGGTGCTGTCTTCTGGCCTACGGGAGTGCTTGCACACGTTTGACAGATACTCACATAGACACACACAATTACACATTAATAAAAGTAAAAATAAATCTAAATAAAAATTATCAGGAGAAAAAGCATTTCATTACAAATGAAGACTGTGAAAGCATAGGGCTGGGAGCATGGTTTGGTGGGATCGCTTCCCTAGCACTTAAAAGACCTTAGGTTTAAAAAGAAAAAAAAAACCTTAGGTTTAATCCCCAGTAAAACATGTGGTATCAAGCACTTTATAAAGAGTATAATAAAATAAGTAGATAATTTAATAGATGTATCAAAAGGTAAAGTTAAAATATCATTATGCTGTAGGACAGAGGAAAGAAGGTTTTAATTATGAACTACAACTACAAAGGAATAAAAGTTAACCAAAAAGGTCTACTACCTAACATAATCAAAACTGGGTAATAAAGAAAATCTCCAAGAACTGGAAGATGCACATTTCTAACCTTTTAATGGAAATTTACATGTTTATGCACTGAGAGTGAGCTGCAGGGGCTGAGACAGAATCACCCCCATCCATTCCACTGTACCCTATTCTACTCAATACACATGTGAAAGTTAAGGTGTCATCAGCCACAAGACAAGGTCTGTGGCCCTGACGTATTAGTTCCTGTGTGAGCCTGTTCTTCATAACTTTAGTTTTAAAATAACATATAAGAAAGCAGGCTTCCCCATGGTGTTGTCACGCATACTCTTAGTTGCCCCCCTACCCCACAAGTGCTCCATCACTGGGCTCGCGTGCTGGGTGTCCCTTCCACTTGGCACCACATGGTAATGGGCTCCATTACCTTCTGTACTTGCTTCCTTAGGGCCTCTTTTTAAAAATCAAAAATCTGTCTTATGGACAGTTTTCTATTTTCCTGTCCTCTGCCCACACTTGCTTTAATATGAGCAGTTCTGTGTGTCAGGATAACGGATTGAATTCTGTCACGTGATCCTGTGATCCACATAGGTCTTCCTGCCAGCCATGGCCCATGTGGTGTTGAGAATCTCTCAACACACTATGCTTTCTCCAGGAGCTTTGATGGCCATAGCAGGAGTAAGGATTTGATGCCTTCTGATCTGATCCTTCCTCTAACCCCTCCTCTGTAGCTGTGCCCATGAGGTGCAGATGGGCTATTCTCTGTTCACCTCTCCTGGTCTTTTTGTTGTTCTTTGGGGTGTGGGTGGGTTGTCAGTATTGGAAAATCTTTCGGTTTCAGAATTCCCACCCTTTTCCAGCATATGTCTTCTGTCTGTTGTGGCTGTTGAGTTCAACTGCCAATTTAGGTTCCCAGTAGCATTGTGGAAGGCCCTTGTGATAGCTCAGGAAATATGGGGACTTGCTACCAAACCTAATGACATCAGTTCAATTCCTGAGTCCCACCTAATAGACAATTTCAGTCCAAAGTTTGATGAACTCTAATAATCAATGGTTAGCTTTATTATTACTTAAACTTACGAATATAGTAAAATATGAGTATATTCTATGGAATGTGATTATGATACAAATTTTTTGTTTTTTTTTTATAGTAATAGATCTTTATGCTATCAAGTGACATTTCCTTCTTTCTCTCTTCATAACTGGTCTCTCTTTTCTTTTATTAATTTTTCTCAGTTTTAAATTTTTCTAATGAAGCTTATAAATTCTGGCTCCTCCTTGCCATTGATATTTGACAATAGTTCAGAAGCACTGGGAATTCTTACATAGTAAACTGGCTCAAGACTATAATTTTCCTCATGAATTGCTACCGTTAGTAGCAAGTATATATAAGCCTAAGTTCAACAATCTGAATAATTCACCTACTATTGATTAACACATTTTAAAAAGTAAAAAACAAATTTCTGCTTTTTCAAGAGGTAGATTAAAGTTGTACTTCTGAGATTACCTCATCAGAAGGCTTTAAATCCATTGTATTTGGATGTTTACTCTGATTTGTTGTTGTCATTTTGGCTTGATTTCTTTAATTTTTTTTTTTAGGATAGAAAAATGTATACTACTTTTTTAAAACTTAGAAATTTGTACTATTAGCCAGGTTGAATTGTACTAGTCAGAAATAATATGTGTGATTGGTTTAAGGTTGAGTACAGAAACTCAGCAATATAATTTTTTTAAATTATTTTTTATGTGTATGTGTGGTATTTTTGTGAGATTTTTGTCTATGAAGTGCATACAGGAGCCTGCAGAGGCCAGAAGAGCATGGCAAATCCCCTGGAACTGGAGGCAGATGGCTGTGAGCCCCTTGTAGGTGCTGAGAACCAAATTCACGTCCTTTGTGAATGAAGTCAATGTTCTTAGCCATGTGGCCATCACTATATATAGTCCTCAGCATTAAAAAAAAAAAAAAAAAAAAAAATAAAGATTGTCTCTTTTTATTTTATGTGTATGTTTTCCTACATGTATGTTTNGCAAATCCCCTGGAACTGGAGGCAGATGGCTGTGAGCCCCTTGTAGGTGCTGAGAACCAAATTCACGTCCTTTGTGAATGAAGTCAATGTTCTTAACCACGGGCCCGTCAATACATATAGACATCAGCATTAAAAAAAAAAAAAAAAAAAAAAAAAGGACTCCTTTTATTTTATGTGTATGTTTTCCTACATGTATGTTTATGCACCATGTGTTTACCTGGTGCCCTCAGAGTCCAGAAAAGGGCATTGGAACCCTGGAAATGGAATTTTAGACCATTGCAAATTACCGTGTAGGTGCTAGGAATTGAACCCAGGTCCTCTGTAAGGGTCATCGCTCCAGCCCTGGAACTCAGCAATTTTATAACAATGTATCTGATACAGAGAACATTTGAAGAAACTTTTCTAAATTCTGACTTATGCCTCTAAGTTTTATAGTTTTAAAAATAGAGACAACCATTAAGCTAGTAATTACCTGCTTAATGACTGACTTTGGAAGGAGAAGCTGTTGCAGTTGTACTTCTTCAGTAGACTTACTTGTATGTATACACATGCAAGTACTTGTGTGGGCGTATGTGTATTCTTGTGTGTATGTGCATGTTGAGGCCAGAGGTTGATGTCCATGTCTACCTTGAACACTCTTTTTTGTTCACACAGGCAGGGTCTCTCCCTAAACTTTCATGTTCTGCCAGAATACCAACCACCTTGCCCTAGGGAGTCCTTTTGTCTGTCTGCTAGGAACTGAGATTATAGATGGGCTGCTAAGCATGCCCAGCTTTATAAGGGTACTAGAGAGCTGAGCATTGGTGATCATGCTTGCTTCCCAAGCACTTCTGCACTGAGTCATCTCTGCAAACTTCTATAATTTTGCATTAAATATTTTTGTATGTAAGATATTCACAGTGACCCTGCACAGTCAAGAAGTAGATGATACCTAGGCGTCTCTTACTCTCAGGAGAATCCTAGGTTGAATAGTAAAACTACTTTTTACAATGTGTGTCAATTATCTCCTTTTTTAAAATAGGTGCTTAGTAATCCATTGCTTGGTTATACTTTTGTTAGAAGGGGTCTTTTTAGTAAATAAGGCATTTAGGCATAGATGAATAATCAAGGCACTCACGTGGGAAATAGATTGTGTGAAGAGCTATTAAGGTAGGTAGAAGAAAACAACTCATTCTCTGCTCTCTTTGATCCTTTTACTGAAGAAAGGGTCTGAGGATTTTCAATATTTTGATTCTTCAGAAACATATTTCTACTGATCCTTTACAACCACAACATAGGAAACATATTTGTGAGAATATATTTTAGGAGCTTCATGTTTATTTTAGGAAAATTTTATAGAAAAATAACACTCTAAAGTATTTTAAAAATCATTTTAAATTTAGCATATCTGGTTTTATTCTTTTTTTCTTTTTTATTGGATATTTTCTTCATTTACATTTCAAATGTTATCCCCTTTCCTGGTTTCCCCTCCAAAAAATACCCTCTGCATAGCATATCCCCTCCCCTCTCCCCCTGCTCACCAACCCAACCACTCCCACATTTTGGCCCTGGCATTCCACCACACTGGGGCATAGAGGCTTCATAGAACAAAGGGCCTCTCCTGTCATTGATGTCTGACTAGGCCATCCTCTGCTGCAGTATATCTGGTTTTATATGGAGGTCCTTAATCCACCTGGACTTGAGCTTTGTACAAGGAGATTAGAATGGATCAATTTGCATTCTTGTACATGCTGACCACCAGTTGAACCAGCACCATTGGTTGAAAATGCTGTCTTTTTTCCACTGGATGGATAAAAGCTTCTTTGTCAAAGATCAAGTGACTATAGGTGTGTGGGTTCATTTCTGGGTCTTCAATTCTATTCCATTGATCTACCTGCCTGTCTCTGTACCAATACCATGCAGTTTTTATCACTATTACTCTATAATACAGTTTGGGGTCAGGGGTGGTATTTCCCCCGGAAGTTCTTTTATTGTTGAGAATAGTTTTCACTCTCCTGCATTTTTTTGTTATTCCAAATGAATTTGAGAAATTTTCTTTCTAACTTGAATGCATGGGCACAGGGGGAAATGTCCTGAACAGAACACCAATGGCTTATGCTCTAAGACCAACAATCGACAAATGGGACCTCATAAAATTGAAAAGCTTCTATAAGGCAAAGGACACTGTCAGTAGGACAAAATGGCAACCCACAGATTGGGAAAAGATCTTTACCAACTCTATATCTGATAGAGGGCTAATATCCAAAATATACACAGAGCTCAAAAAGTGACTCTAGAGAACCAAATAACACTATTAAAAAATGGAGTACAGAGCTAAACAGAAAATTCTCAACTTAGGAATCTCAAATGGCTGAGAAGCACTTAAAGAAATCTTCAATATCCTTAGTCATCAGAGAAATGGAAATCAGAATGACCAGAGATTCCACTTTACACCAATCAGAATAGTCAAGATTAAAAACTCAAACAATAGCACATCTGGCAAGGATGTGGAGAAAGAGGAACACTCCTCCATTGCTGGTGGGATTGCAAGCTGGTAAAATCACTTTGGAGATGAATATGGCAGTTCCTGATAAAATTAAGTCTACCTCAACACCCAGCTATACTACTCCTGGTCATGTACCCAAAAGATGCTCCAACATGTAATAAGGACACATGCTCTACTATGTTCATAGCAGCCTTATTTATAATAGCTAGTCCCTCAACAGAGGAATGGATACAGAAAATGTGGTATAATTTACACAATGGATTACTATTCATCTATTAAAAACAATGACTTCATGAATTTGCTGGCAAATGGATAGAACTAGAAAATATCATCCTGGGTGAGGTAACCCAGATACAAAAGAGTACACATAGTATGTACTCACTGATAAGTGGATATTAGTGCAAAAGCTCACAGTGCTCATGATACAACCCACAGACCATATAGAACTTAAGAGGAAGGAAGACCAGGGTGTAGATTCTTCAGTCCTGCATTGATGGGGTGTGGGGGATGCGGGGGCAGGATGATGGTGGGAGGTAGGGGGAGGGAGCCCTGGGAGGGAGAGAGGAGGGGGAGAAAACAAGTAGGGGGCAGTATCAGGTACTGGAGGGGTTCGGAGAGGGGAACAGAGGGTCAGGAAATTGAATAAAAACATGTAGCAGTAAGGGGTGAGGAACTGGTAATAGCCACCGGAGGGTACCAGACTCCAGGGAACTGAGAGGCTCCCAGGACCTAACAGGGATGACTTTAGCCTAAATATGCAGAGAAGGGGAGATACCTTCTCTGCAGAGACCACCTCCAGTAGATAGACACAGCCCTGGTAGAGGGATGGGGTCACCCACCTATCTCCAAGTTTTTAACACAGAAATTTTCCTGTCCAAAGGAAGAACAGGGACAAAAAATGGAGCAGAGACTGAAGGAAGGGCCATCTAGAGACTGCCCTACTTGGGCAATCCATCCTGTTGCAGACACCAAACCCCGATACTGTTGTTGTTGCCAAAAAGGTGCTTGCTGAGAGGAACCTGGTGTGGCTGTTCCTTGGGAGGTTCGGCTAGCAACCAACTTGGAGCCAACTATCAGACTGAGCTCAGGGACCTCGGTGGGTGGGGAAACTGGGAAAAGTACTTGAGGAGCAGAGGGGGATTGCAAATCCATAGAAAGAACATCAGCACCATCCAGTGCTCCCCGGGACTAGAACACCAATCAAGAAGTGTACATGGAGGGAGCCATGGCTCCAGATACATAAGTAGCAGAGGATGGCCTTGTCTGACATCAATGGGAGGGGAGGCCTTGGTCCTGTGGAGGTTTGATGCCCTAGGGCAAGAGGGGGGTGGAGCACCCTCATAGAGGCAAAGGTGAGAGAGGAGAGGGAGGGTGTGGGATAGGGGGGTTGTGGAGGGTTAAACTCAAAGTGGGATTTCATTTGAGATGTAAACGAATGGAATGATTAATTTAAAAAAAAAAAAAAAGATCATTTCAAAAATTCCTAAAGCAAGACTTAAATTTATTTCCTGCCATCCAGAACCCAGTTTCATCTCTCACATCTCCTACTAACAGTTTTGGGTCTTCTTTCTGACATGCTCTCATGTTTATCCTGCTTGGGTGTGCTATTTGTATACCTATCCCACTTGTTTTTCTTTGTATTAAAGTGGAATGGTGCTTCTTGTATAGATCTGTAACTTTAGGAATTTTATCCCCACTTCTACAGTGTATCCTGGACGTGGGCAGAAATTTTCTGATTAATTAAACTTATCTATCTCTTATGTTATCTCTATTTATTTTCTTGTACTAACAACATTCACAATAGCCAAACTCAGAAGCAAGTGATTTATTATTAATTTGCAATGGCAGTTTATCAGCTTACAGCTGGAGAAGTGTCTGGCATCATAGACATTGCTTATTTGCTTGAGGCCTTCCCACCTGATGAATTACTCAAGATACTAAATTATAGATAAGAAGGCTGATTGTTGTGCAAAGAGTTAGAGTGCAGCAAAGAGATGTCCTGACAGGCTATTTCCATCCCATGCTACAGTAACTCTATGATTTGCCTTGGGGTTCTTTCTGTCTTAAGAGCTAGCATTAGTCATCATAGCCCTGAGCCTGGTGAGGGACATGTGAAGCAGACTTCCTACAGGCTCTAGGTCTGCACTGCTCACTGCCTACAACTCCACTGGACACATCTGGTTAGGTCCTTGTTCATGACAGAGGGCAGCTTGTCATCTTGATGTGAGAAAAATGTTGACTAGTATTTAAAGAGTTGCCAATTCTACTTCATGGTGACGCAGAAAAACCTTGGATCCCAGAGCATCTCATCTTACAGGTACTCTTTGCAGGTAAGGTGTTGTGACTAGTATATAGAGAGGTAATGTACTGGCTGGTTTTATGTCAACTTGACACAAGCTAGTCATCAGAGAGGAGAGAGCCTTATTGAGAAAATGCCTATATAAGATCAGACTGTAGACAAGCCTGTAGGACTTTTTTCTTTTTTATCATTATTGATTGATGGTGGAGGGCCCAGCACATTGTGGATGGTACCATCCCTGAGCTGGTGGTCCTGGGTTCTACAAGAAATCAGACTGAGCAGGCCATGAGGTGTAAGGCAGTAAGCACCATTGTTGCATGACCTCCACATCAGCATGTGTCTCCAGGCCCCTTCCCTACTTGAGTACCTGTCCTGACTTCATTTGATGATAAATTATGATGTGAAACCATAAGTTGAATAAAACCCTTTTCCCACAATTTTCTTTGGTTGTGATGTTTTATCATATAAATAGTAACTCTAAGTAAGGCAGGTGATCACAGTGTCACCAGACATTGCTGGCTCATGGCCCAAATCACCCCTAGTTGAAAACCATTGGTATAGAGCGAAGAAAACCAGACCACATGAGGTATGGCATAGAGATTAACCATATTCTATTTTTCTTAAGTTGCATTCTTGTTCTGAGCAGGAGATACACTAGAATTTATCAATCTTCATAATGTGTACAAAGGATTCTGTAAATGATAAAATACTATGCCAGAGTGCTGCATTACCTGTATGTCTTACTGTTCCTTTTCAGTCATGGATTTTTATCCCTTTAGGTTTTAAAACAACCAGGGATATAAAAACTACCTTATTTTATTCTTTTTGTGAACTCAACTGGCTTTGAAATATGCTTCAGGAGTGATGTTTTCTTTCTTGTAAACATTCTTCAACATAGGGTTAAAATGTAGTTATATTTTGTTTATAGTTGGAATAGCTAAAAGGAGATTTCTTAAATTTAAATAGATGAAATAAAAAGATACATCTATAGACATGAATTTGTTCCATATGTTGGGCAATATTCACAGTAAACTTAATAACAACACTTTTCGTATGCACTAATATTGCATAAATACTTTTTTGTTTTTATTAGATATTTTCTTCATTTACATTTCAAATGCTATCCTGAAAGTCCCCTATACCCTCCCCCACTCTGCTCCCCAACCCACCCACTCCCGCTTCCTGGCCCTCCCATTCCCCTGTACTGGGGCATATGATCTTCACAATACCAGGGCCTCTCCTCCTATTGATGGCTGACTAGGCCATCCTCTGCTATATATGCAACTAGAGACACAGCTCTGGGGGGTACTGCTTAGTTCATATTGTTGATACTCCTATAGGGTTGCAGACCCCTTCAGCTCCTTGGGTACTTTCTCTAACTTCTTCATTAGGGGCCCTGTGTTCCATCCAATAGATGACTGTGAAATTCCACTTCTGTATTTGCCAGGCACTGGCGTAGCCTCACAAGAGATAATTATATTAGGGTACTGTCAGTAAAATCTTGCTGACATATGCAATACTGTCTGGGTTTGGTGGTTGTATATGGGATGGGTCCCTGGGTGGGGCAGTCTCTTGATGGTCCTTTCTTCTGTCTCAGATCCAAACCTTGTCTCTGTAACTCCTTCCATGGGTATTTTGTTCCCCATTCTAAGAAGGAACGAAGTATCCAGTCATTGGTCTTCCTTCTTCTTGGGTTTCATGTATTTTGCAAATTGTATCTTGGGTAGTCTAAGTTTCTGGGCTAATATCCACTTATCAGTGAGTGCACATCATGTGTGCTCTTTAGTGATTGGGTTACCTCACTCAGGATAATATTTCCAAGTTCCATCCATTTGCCTATGAATTTCATAAATTCATTGTTTTTAATTGCTGAGTACATTGTGTAAATGTACCACATTTTCTGTATCCATTCCTCTGTTGAGGGACATCTGGGCTCTTTCCAGCTTCTGGTTATTATAAATAAGGCTGCTATGAACATAGTTGAGCACCTGTCCTTATTACAAGTTGGGACATCTTCTGGGTATATGCCCAGGAGAGGTATTGCTGGATCTTCTGGTAGTACTATGTCCAATTTTCTGAGGAACCGCCAGACTGATTTCCAGAGTGGTTGTACCAGCTTGCAATCCTACCAACAATGGAGAAGTGTTCCTCTTTTTCCACATCCTTTTCAGCATCTGCTGTCACCTGAATTTTTTATCTTAGCCATTCTCACTGGTGTGAGGTGGAATCTCAGGGTAGTTTTGATTAATGGCAACACTTTTCTATCTAGAAGACTTATTTTTCTATTATTTGTTGTCCTGAAGTAATTCTGTATGACTCAACTCTTCTGTTACCTTAGCCTAGGAGTTCTCAACCTTTGGGGGGCAAATATCAGCTACCCTGCTTTTCTGATATTTTCATTACAATTCCTGACAGTAACAAAATTATGGTTATGAAGTAGCAATGAAATAATTTTATGTTTGGAGTCACCACAACATGACGTAAGGGCAGCAGCGTTAGGAGGCTTGAGAACCAGTCTTAGCTAATTGTTGTCTTTGTACTTTAGTGAATTGGTCAGACGTGATTTCTCTCTGTATTTAATGTTTGCTGAATGAAGGAATAGATTACAGAAAACACTTTCTACA
This sequence comes from Mus pahari, assembly GCF_900095145.1. Lineage (NCBI taxonomy): Eukaryota > Metazoa > Chordata > Mammalia > Rodentia > Muridae > Mus > Mus pahari. Next base: position 8,923,883 of record NC_034602.1, on the reverse strand, counting down.
GGGTATCTGATAAATGATCAGACCCTAGTCTTCATTGTGGATTTCGATTGATGTAAGAATTGTCATTCTCTGAGTGGGCTTCATTAGGTGCCATCAAGATGATGGTGAGTTTCCTTAGTTTCACCCCTGGGTTGTAGTGGTTAGCACAGTTTTCTCTGTAGGGCCCTTATGCTCATGGGGTCTGTTTTGAATGCCTGACTATCACGGAAGACCCTTCAATAATTGTTGATTTTTCATATCAATCCTGCCTACCGTCTCTTTTCATATTTACTCAGATGTGATAGAAATCACATGGATTCACGGCAGTGCGCTTTACCCAGTGAGAACACTGAATTCAGTGAAATTGCTTGGGGTTGCTAGTATAAAGTAGCCCACACACAGTTACTTGAACCATTTACTTAATACTTGACTCCAGGTGCACTGACATGCCTGATTTTCATGTGGGCTCTGGGAATCTGAACTCAGACCTTCATGCTCAAATAGTGAGAATATTTGCTGCCTCAGCCATCTCTCCAGCCATGCATTTGTTCTCTTTATGGGTTGTAATTCGCCTCTATAATAAGACATACATTCGATCCATATCTAATCAATTTATGTTACCTCATCTACCATTCAGTCTTCATGTCATATCTCTGTATATATCTGTATACGGGAGGCACTCATATGGATTTTGATCTGTTGGATAAATTAAACTCAGTTCTTTGTTATTTATATTTTGTTTTGATTAATGCTACCATCAGATAATATTTCCTCCTTAAGTGCTATTTTACTTTCAGTTCAATATTCAGTCTAGATGCCAAGGTTAGTGAAGAGCCACCTGAACAACTTTAGAATCATTTCTGAGTTTCTTAAAGAAAAGCCCTGAGCTTATTGAAGACAAGAGAAATGGTAAAGGCAGTAGAGATGGTGGCAGAGCAGGTTGAGAAGATGTGTCCTGTCTGAGGAGGAAAGAAACATCTCTTGCTGGGGTTGGGGGGGGGGGAGATGTTCAGATTGGGCCAGAGCTGGAGGCCAGTGTCCCTCTCAGCTGCTGAGAAACCTCTGTTGCTTAGAATTGCTGTTTCTCATTCTTTTGAGCTTCCAGAATACTCTCACCCCTTCCACTGGACAGAACCTTAGCAGGCTTTTTCCTTCTTGTCCTACCAAATTATATGAAGGCTTTCCCATTTTGGAGGACATAAATGCAGCCATTTTGGTGAAACAGGCAGAGTTGTGGCACTTTGATCTGGTCTGCCATAATCTTTGCCCGAGTTTCAGACTATATTTTACCTAACTTTAGTTATCTCCTCTACCACATCTAGGACTTTATTTGACACTAGTACTTGTAAAATGTCCTCCCACCAAGCTTTTATAAAATGCACTATTTAGCTTATACATTCATGTGTGTCTACATATCCCAAAAGCTGATATCAGGAGTGACTCTAGTCACAAGACACTTAAAAGATCAAAAATGGTGGTTACACCTTGATTCTAACTGGTACCATACTTCTTTTCACTAAGAAGCTTAACTCAATCTTTAAAAAAAAATATTGTTTAATTCTTCTCCTATGGAATATACAGCATTATTTCTTTTTCCAGTTGAGGCTATGAAACAGCAGAAAAGACACTCTTTTGGTTCCACACATCTCACCCACTGAACACTGAGAATCCTGAGCTCAGACTTTGAACCTCTTCCTCTTTCCATTACATTTTAAGGAGTGTTTATCTGTTTCTGTGTTTCAATGTGATCGTGATATTGTTGATGGCCTCATCTCTATTTTTTGCAAGGTTATCTTTACTTATAATTCCATAGGTGACTCAATTTGTCTAAAACCAGGCTCTCATCTATATTTTATAGACAGTAGTTAGTCTAAATTTTGCCTCTGATGTTCCTTACCTTAGTAAATAAAACCTGGTGCTTAGGCCAGGTGGGTACTCTAAGAAGCATATCCAGCCTTTGACATTGAGACAGTATGTTTTTGTCTACAAATTCGTGTTCAAATACCATACAGTTGGGTTTACAAAAATAATGAAGAAATCCCATAATGTTTAAGTAAATTTACCACATAGGATTGGGCCGTATTCCTTCCTGTCCGTGGCTACATGTGGCCCACAGGCTTTCACTGAAGTTGGACAATGACTGTCTTAAGCTTGCCCCCATCATTTTCTCCAGCATGGCTGTTGTGGTTCAAGACTTTATATTCTCTTGGGGCGGGTGAAAGGATTTCCCAGTGGGTTACATGCTTTTGCCCCTCCTCTCACTTACTGTAGATTTCTGCTGAAATGCAATGTCTTCTCACTACAGACTCCAGTGTAAGCTGGCTCTTGAGCCCATTGTGCCACTGCTGTGTGTGTGAGGACCCTGTCTCTTGTTCCCATCCGTGTATACAGGCCCACTTTCCCTACTTATCCAAGGCATAGTCTGCCTCAGAGTTTTTGCCTTGATGCTCCTCTGCCTTAAATTCCACTTCTCCAGGTACACAGATGGGTTCTCCCTTCACTTTCTCTGTATCAGGATCACATGGCATTTCTTCTTGAAGGCTTTTTCATTTTAGTCACCATGTGCTTACAATAGCATCCTAGAATCCCCATCTTAGTATGCTTTTTTTTCCTCTTATAGATCTGATCACTAATTGCTATTATATTAGAACTATTTGTTCTTATCAATATTCACATTCAAATGCAAGCCCCATGAGGATATGGTGCACCAAGGCTTTGCCTGTTTTGTACACTGATGTAGTTTCAGTACTCAGAACAGTGCCTGGCTCATTTAGTATACTGAACATATATGTGTGGAAAGAGTGACTGTATGAATAAGGGTGTCAGGGCCTAATGGAATACTCAAGTGGATAAATCACTGTTCCCAACCCCAAACACAGATCACATGACACATGAACACTTCTGCTCTGGGACACTCTGGCTTTTGAATCTTTTCTAATATCAACTGCTTCTTGCACAGACTTCTCTGGGTTTTATGTTTCTTCTCCCTCTCTACAAAATTGGGCATTTGGAGTGAATTTTATAGCACAGCACAGGTTCATATACTGTAGTGCAGCTTCTCTCAGGAGAGGGGGGCTCTTTCATGATAATGATGGTGATAACAGAAAATACAGAGAAAGAAATGAGAAAGTTGGATAAATTTAGTTCCAGTTCTGAAGGAACCTGTAGTTAGCTTGAAGGTAAATATGCTTCTGAAATCAGTGCAGGGCCAAGAAGTGGGAGTGGGCGGGTAGGGGAGCAGGGCGGGGGGAGGGCATAGGGAACTTTCAGGGTAGCATTAATGTAAATAAAATATCTAATAAAAAAATTACGTTCAACATCTCAAAAAAAAAAAATCACTGCAAATTGGAAGAATAACAAAAGCCAGTCCCCTTTAGGCGAGAGCACATCTGGATGCTGATGAGCTGCCTCAGTGGGTCAAAGCACTTGCCACAAAACTTGTTGGCTTCTGTTTGATTCTTGGAACCCAAGGAAAATACAAGGAACACCTCCCAAGAGTTGTCCTCTTGTGTCCATGCCTGTGCTATGGGATGTTCACCAGGGGACATGAACACATGCACACACATTGTATACACACAACATTAGTAAATTAAAGTTACAGCATAGTCACCCAGAGTCCAATGTTTCATATCCAATTCTGAGGCTGGAATTTTATTTCAGACAAAGAAATAACTTCAGAGATGGCAAGCAGTGTAGTGAGAACTCATCATGGGAATGACAGAATAGCAGCGATCATTGTAAGCCCTGTGCCAGGCATTATCACAAATTCTGTTGGTAGAGTTACTTAATGCTCACCCTGTGAAGAAGATGTATCATGTCTTCTTTCAGATGAAGAGATGAATAAAGGTTTAGAGAGGTTAAGTGACTTAGTGTCACACACACAGCCACCACTGATTTCGGAGCACATGCCCTTAACCACTGAGCTTTCTTTATCTTTGGATATGTGCAGAGGCAACTGAAGAAAAACTGAGGTTGTAGCAGCTTTAATTTTAATCAAGTTTTAGATTCACCCCTTAACCAGTTGCCTATGTATATTCAGACAGGATAATGGATTTGCTAACACTATTTTATTGCACTTACTCTTCTCTCTATTAACCTGTATAACAACCTTTAAGGATTATATTTGATTCATTTTTGAGCTATTAAATTTATTTACATGCATGGCACATAACCAACATTCAGCTTTTGTTAAATAAGAGAATGCCCTTGCCCATGTTTTTTAATCAGTTGGAGCCTTTCTAGTTAAGGTAGCTGTCAGGTGTAGTGAGCCTCTGGGCACTGGAGGTATTCAGCAATATGGCACATGATCAGCAATATGGCACATGAATTTTGTTTCATTTTTGGTTTTTTAGAGATATGGTCAGGTACAACCAGCTGCATAACCAAGGATGTCCGTGAACTTCTGATTCTCTTGTTTCTACCTCCCACATGCTGCAATTGTAAGCAAGCATCACTATACCCAGGTTTATTCAGTGTTGGATACAGAACTCAGAACTTGGGGCTGCTGAGATGGCTTAGCTAGTTAAGTGTCTCCTAAAACCTGCAGCCTGGCTTTGTTCTCTGTGACACACATGTTGAGGGAGCACAGAACTCAGTCCTTCAAGTTACTCCCTACTCTCCACATGCATGCTGTGCTACATGCACACAACTAGCATGTGAATACACATATGCAAACCAAATCATTAATTCAAAAGAACTCAAAGTACTTAGATCTTCCTGCATGCTAGGCAAGTATACTACCAACTGAGCTCCCTCCCCAGCTAAAGCTCACGATTGACAGATTGCTGCAAATGAACATTCAGATCATGTGGAAATGGAAGCTTAGGTTAAGTTTTTCTCTAACTATGGTTATCTAATATGATACTGAGTTAGTCATGATTCTTTCTCCACATATTTCCAAAGTGTCTCCTATGTGCCTAGCACTGCAAAGATAAATGTGGTCAAGCCAATATCATAAGAATCCAGCTATCACTGACAAATTAAGGCAAGACATACTTAAGAGAATAGTATTCATTTTTGTTAAGAAAAATAAGTAGAAAAGGACAGGTTTTAGTGATGTGTTAAGCAGACTTGGAAGAACTAGATGGGAAGGTTGAGCCTAATGTCTTTCTGAATGTCTAAGAAGGGAGAATTTGGGGGATTGAAGCCCACATGATATGAAAGTCCCATAAGACTAGTGAATCATTTGCTATCAGGATATGTAATAAGGCTAAATTAATTCAATAGAGAGTAATTATTTTCTGAAGTATTTTGCAACTCTTGGAACAATTGTGCCTTCTTTTATTTCCAAAATCTCATAAAGGTGGTTAACTTTCCCATCCCCCATTGCGCCTCTGCAGAGTCGAGAGCATGAGCTAGAACAGTCTGTAAGTAGGATACAAGTGAGACTTCTGTTGCCTGGACAGTGGTTCTAAGAGCAGGGCGACTATGGCCTTTATTCCCCTGGGTGCCTCATGCTGCTCATCTCTCACACATGTCCCAGTTCGTCTCAACAGATAGTCATAGTTACTAGCTGGGACATGATGTCTAGGTGGGCGGGGGATTCCCCGTGGTGTTTAAGTCATAGTTGCCTCTGAGTTTGGCTGGCATGTTCCTGATTAGTTTACTAACAATTGGTTTTTTTTTCTTCTTATGCCATATGCTATTCCATGATTCATCAGCTTTGAGTCTGTTGCTTTGAAGGTGAAACAATTTCTTCCAATGTTGATATTTCAAAATCTCATAGATAACAAGCACACACATATGCAGAGTCCTTTCAGAAGTTTTAAACATTTGGAGATGAATGAATTAAGCTGCTACAAATGGAAAGGAGTGTTGTAAAATTATAACGGTTCTATCTAGCCATCTTTTGTGAATGGCTGCTGGACACTAAAAGGCCACTATTTCTTTTGTCTCTTTTTGTTTTTCTTTGTGAAATTATTGATGGCATGCATTACATATGATTTAAAAATTTTTAACATTTTATCTAAGTGACTTGCTTCATATTATTTTAATGTTTTGGGTTATAAAATCTTTACCTGGTTAACTGAATAAGGTTTGACTTTCAAATTAGCTGTTTATATTGTAATCATGGGTTCTTCATGTATTCAGTGAGCAGCAGTGACTATCCAAACTTCAAGAAATAGCCTGTAAGTTTCAGATATAAACAATAACTTTTTCAGCGTTTGAATACAAAACGAAGCAGTTCTGTCTGCATGGACACTTGTAAAGCATTTAGAAGACTAGGCATCTGATTGGTGTGTACCACATTAACTTTCTGTGGACAGTTTCCATCAGTGTTCTGAGAGCACTAAAATGTTCTAACTGCCTGTCTCATACTCAGAATGCTGGTGACTGTTTTTTAGGGAAGAAAACTTGTAATTTCATGATCTGAATGCATGTGAAAAGATCCATGGGAGTTGTATGTTTGGAAAGAAAATTTTAAATGATCCTAATTTTCAGCATTTTTTTTCTCTCTCTCTTACCTGGTTTTAGCTCCTCTTTGGTTCAGGTGTGCTGGTGTCCCTCAGTCTTTCTGGGCCTCAGCTGGAGAAAGTGGTGATTGACAGAAGCCTGGTGGGGAAGCTCATCGCAGACACCATCAGCGATGGTAATTATACCCGTGTGTAAATCAATTGCCCATATTAACAGTGGGGCAGGAGAAATACTTTGTCAACAGGTAGACTAATTATTACCACTGGGGACTTGCAAACACAACAAGTAATTGCTTGTAATAGCAGACTTACAACCCCTGGGACTGATACAGGCTTCAACTAATATTTAATGCCTGTGCACTTCACTTCTCATTAAGTGTTAGGCTCAGAATCTAAGCACTTTTTGATCTTTCCTTAACAGTTTGGAATGTAATTTTAAAATAAACTTTTTTCATCTATTAAAAATGATTTATCTGTTATTGACAATTAAAATTTTTCCAAATAAATTGTTTAACTAATATAAATATGCTGAAACAGGCAGCTGTGGAGTACCCTGAGAAGCCAGTGCCAGATACACTAGGGAAGTCCAGATCTGTTAAGTGACAGTACCATGTGTGGTTGCTATAAAGCATATTAAAAAGATTTTTAAGCCATTTATTGAGTAGGAAGTTTAATGATAATTTTTGAGCCATAAAGATTCCATGCTAGGTGTCATTCTATTTAATTCAAGAAAGGGACAATATAAGATATGATCATTTTTATTCTGTTAGGTAAAGAAAGTGAAACTGAGCCACTCAGGATAATGATCAGGCTTATGTAGTTAGTAAGTGACTGAGTCAAGATCTGAACACAAGTTCTGACCTACTTTTTTTCTGCTAACTATGATAACTATAGATTTTAATATTCTGCTTATTTGGGATAAAAATATTCCCCAAACATGTTATATTACCATGAAAGATTAAAAACAATATCTTAGTTTGAATAAGAAAGGGAGATGTGGTGTTGCCGAAAGGACAGAGGTGAGAATGGAAACCTTTCTTTCCACTGTACGCACCCCTACGCACTTCTGAGTACAGTCAGGCATAATCACGCAGCTTTAAGAAAGAAGTCTGTAGGACAGCTAGCATTAGCAACAGTGCGGGTAGTAGCATCATTAGCAACAGTGCGGGTAGTAGCATTAGCAACAGTGCTGGTAGTAGCATCATTAGCAACAGTGTTGATAGTAGCAGGTAGGGGACACTGGGGGCATGTTACTTCCTCCACCATGTAGGCGTGTGATGCCAAGGGAACTCTGTGAGAGAGTCATGGTTTCATAGCTCATCACAGAACCCTTTATTGACTTTGCACGTAGCAGTGGCTATGATGGGCTCTCCTATTGATGTTGTTCTGTTAGATTGAACAGGGAATGTTCAACACCCTTGTGTCTGAGTTGTCTTTCTTCATGTGCTTCTTTTATATGTACCCAAATAATTCACTCTCATGGGACCTGGGAGTGATGCAGTTTTTGGCAGCTCTCCGGCTCCTCCACTGTTGGGCACTGCATGTGCATCTAGAAGTGGAATGAAAAAAGTATACAAGATGTTAAAGTAATTTCTTTTTCCTTTTTCCTTTGTTCCCCTAGGAACAATTCACATAACAATGGCTCTTATATAGCCTGGGATATTTTCTACCTACTTAAATTCTTTAGTAATCAAACTGCAGAAGTATTTTTGTTGGTCTTCATTATTAAATATTAATTTATATAGTATGCACATTTGCATATTTATTTCATCCAGTTTGTAAGTCTTCAAAAGAGGGATTACAGATAAAAAAATTTTAAATAAAAAAATTAATTTGGTAGAGAACACTGATTAGTATCAATCCAATTTCTTCTCAAATGGCTTCCATGAATGTAGAAACATTACACAAATACAAATAAAAGTCTTTTTCAGTCTTCTTTATGCTCTGTTTTTCTTATGGAGACAGGCTCATATTATGTATCCCTAGCCAGCCTCAAACTTTGCCTGCCTCTGCCTTTCACTCGGTGGGGTTAGATATGGGCCACAGTGCCCAGACTCTCGTGTGTTTCCTTCCACTCGGTGGGGTTAGATATGGGCCACAGTGCCCAGACTCTCGAGTTTCCTTCCACTCAGTGGGGTTAGATATGGGCTCTGGTTCTCAAATATTTCCTTTGGTGGTATCCTCAAGCATTAGTTTATATGGAAGTAGTCACTGAAAAAGGGGGAAATACCATATCTTCATTGTCATATTGATGGTTATTGTTATTTCTAATATCTTTACCATCATTCAAATATACTTGGGAGATGTTAGTAACTTCTATTAATATTTATTTTCTGACAGCATCTTTTAATAATAATTTGGCAGAAGTGTATTAACTTGTTATAACTTTGTTCTAACTTGGAATCATTCAATCTTTGTTTTAGCTCTCCTTACAGACAGTTTCATCATCTTATCATTTCTGGCACAAAACAAACTATGCTTTATTCAGTTTACAAAGAAGATGGATTCTCTTGATGGAAACAAGAGGCTGGAAAAACTCTCAGCCTTGGACTTTAAGGTAGAAATTTCAGTGTATGTAGTCATATTGCCCCTCCCTAAGGTACTCTAGAGGGCTGTATAAGTTCTCGTCACTGGTTTTACTCTTGAGCATATGTGGGTGTTGGGAAGTATGAGTGTGCCTTTATACCTCACCTGTGGTGAAGGCCTAAAAATGGCATATTTAAGCTCATGGAGGTTAATGTTGGCTTGTTTGCTAATGTTCCTATATATTGCACTTCTCATTGCCCTAAGTATCCATATAGCTGCACTGGGTTTCACGATGAGAAAGGAAAGAAGGGCCTTTCAAAGACTAATAGAGAATATGATAAGTAATGGTAAGACCCTCACATCCCACCCCCAGCTATGATTGGAGGAAATGCATAAAGAAATTTCCGTGAGGTGTGTCAGTTTTTCTCCTCTGCTAAGTCCAGGTAATTTGTTCCCTGTATCACGGACTTCACATCGACTAAGACAGGATTTTTATTTTAAGTGATGTGTTTAAACTTTCCACATAACATTCTGACGCTGGTAAGGCACCTTCTCTGCAAGGGTGAGCATCTAATGCATTTTCCAGGCTGTTTCAGTTCAAGGCGTCTTTTCAGCACTGGTCTCTGTGTGCGAGATTGATCCAGCCTCTGTGACGTGGATTTGAGGCAGTCCACTGCTCAGTGGGAATAGAGCTGATACACAGCAGCTTTCTTAAAGGCAGGCACGTGGACGCCACCCTCGTGTCTACAGCAAAGGCAAGGCGAGCCCTGTGCCTTGCAGTTGGCCTGGGTGCTTGGATGCTGATTTTTGTACCTAACTTTCTGTACTTTGGAATCGTTATTCGTTATGATTGGGTTGATAGTGGCATAGGAAAGATTTAATTCGTTTAATAAAAATATCTATTCTTATAGGAAAGAGTTTTAACATGGAAAACTTACCTGAAATAAGTTTTTCACTGTGGCAATAAAATACAATCTGGTTTATATGCCAGATTTGTGGAGCTTCTATAAAATTTACATAATAATAATTTTATCTAGCTGGCAATTTATGGTATTCATGTGTATATTTGTCAAGAAATTAAAGATTCTCTTTAACATTTTTACAGCACTGTTTTTCCCAAATAGTTAACTTAGATTGATTTTAAAATGCTGTTTTTTTCCTAATATTAATCTCAACTTTTTATGTCCCAATACAGGGGAATGCCAGGGCCAAGAAGTGGGAGTGGGTGGGTAGGGGAGCAGGGTAGGGGGAGGGTATAGGGAACTTTCGGGATAGCATTTGAAATGAAAATAAAGAATATCTAATAAAAAAAAGTTGAAAAAAATCTTTAAAATACGTCAGTGTTCATCAGCTGAAGCCATGTACAGTGTTGTTTACCTTTTTATTTAAAATTCCATAGGATAGTTCTTTTTTTAGAGGGGCAAGTAGTGGGTGGTGTCTTTTTGACGGAAGGGTGGTGGTAATGTGAGCCAAGGGGAATTGCAAGGGCATCAACTTGTCTTAAAATATATAAAGAACAGGCTAGTCTCTGGGCCTATATTGCTTCAGTAGGGGACTTAATACATTATTTCTGCCTTTGGACTTGAGGAGGAATTATTGGTGCTGTGCATCATTACTACACAGTAGATAGAGTATGACTATGTTTCCTTGAGGAAACACCATGAATTTCATTTCTTGCTTCAGTGTTTGAAACATATGATAATTAGTAAACACCAAATAACAACTGATATGCATTGTACAAAAACTAAACATGCCAATCACCCATTTTCTAACTTGACTTTATCATCTAGAAATTTGTAATGGCAAGATGAACAACAAATATAATATGTACTTGTCTTTATGTAGTTAATTAACAATTATAGTTTTTCTCAAAAAAGAAGAAAATTACAATAATCACATTGCAAACCTAGCTATAAGTATTTAACCTTAAAAACAAAGTGTGTCCTGTTTTATCATTGCCCATATGTATTTTAAAGCAAGAATGTGTATTGAGTATTTATAATTCTGATTTTTTTCTTTCCAGCTATATCATAATTTAATTATTCATATTAAAATAATTTTGACATGAAGAATTTTAGGGTAAATATCCTGAAAGTGTTGACCTTTTACAAGCAAGCTTTTCTGTCCACATTTTAAAAATCTAATTCAGTTTAACAGATGAGGGATAGTACAAGGAGTTAAATGTTTACCATGATAGAACAACACTGGTAATTACTTTGATTTTAGTTCTTTTTGATGTGTATTCAGAGGATGAAGAGGTCAATAATATTATGGCCATGCAAATAGAAAAGAGTTTCTTTTGACCATGTTGGAAAAAAAATAGCAGAGGATTATTAAAGCATTAACCTTGATTTTAATGGCCTTGGTTGAGTGGTGAGATCACAATTTGGATGAGCCTGATTATTTACTAAATACAATACATAAATGCAACGGGTTCTTAACACCCATTGCACTCTGGCATTATCGCATTACTGCCATCCTTTGTTGCCTTGCAGACAGGAATATGAAAGCAATCTGTCATGTAGTGAGACTGGCTCCAGAAGCATTTCTCTGATAAGAAGACCCCCTGCCCTTTGCTAGTGTCTGGTCCAGTAGGCTTAGCCATGCGCTTAATCCCCAGAAAGTGGTTCGATTATTGCTGACCAGCAATGGCAAGATAGTTTTTTTTCTGTCCAAGCTATCAACCTTCCATTAATTCCTTAAGCAGAAATACGGTGCAATCTATATTTCCTTGGCATGTGTCACCCAGATGGTGCCGTGCTTATGTTTTCAAATAACCATGTTCCAAAATAACATAGTTTGAATAATAAATTCGACAAATCCTTCCTAAGAAAGAGAAGTGTAATTCTCAGAAGCTGCATAAACTTTCATGCACAACGCCATGGCTTATCCTTTTATGCAGAATATGTGTGTAGACATCTCATATTCTCTTAAGAGATATTTGCCTCGTGTTGCTTTTCCTTTTATTGTTGTCAGTCATTGTTAACATCTTATGTCTTAAATAGTAGTCAGACAGTCTTGGTCAGCAGTACTGAATGTGTCATTTAATACAGCTGATCCTAAGCCCTGGGTGTAGGTGGATGCTGTCAAGCAACCATGACTGTACATTTCAGTATTGATTGGAATTGCTACATCTAGTTCCACCCTAACTTATATTTCTCTTTTTCTTTTCCTCTGCTAAAAATTGGGAGAATTTGAACATATGTCTTTTTTCTATATGTGTCAAAAAAAAATTGGTAAATTCTGACACCCTTGTAAGCACATGTTGAAGATGCATATTTACTTGAGTGTCTTACATTTACAGATGCTTTGATTTTCTTTTGAAATAAATGATTTTGCATTCTCTAAAAGAAACATTTTCATATGTTTTCTTTGTCTTTAACCATTAGATTTCCTATTATGACATACCTGGCCCAGCCAACAGGACAATAGATCGTCACTTAGCTGTCAACTCCACTCAGGATCTAGTTGTTTGCTGGTGGCCACTGGTCAGTGATGATGTTTGGCCTTGGACTCCAGTTTCTTCTGAGAAGGACAGAGCCAATGTGCTGCTGCTGGGTTTTACTCAAGGAGGGTTGGAGGTAAATCTAAAGCAAATGTAAACATTTTAATGAAGGGAAAAAAAAATCAAATATTATTACTGGTTTTTCTGTTCTGAAATATATGTGAATTCATTTTAAACCTATATTTTATATTTTCAAATATTCAAAAAGGAAATTGAATATAAAATGAGATCCTAAATGTATCCTAACTCGAGCGTAAGCAGACAACTCTATGACTGAAATAATGCAGTGATTGAGAGCATAGGCTTGTAGGCTCAAGTGCTGGCCCTGGCGCTGCCATGTTCTCCACTTGAGTGAGTTACTAACTTACTCAAGTTATAGTTTATTTGTAAAGTAGAGTTAAGTTGATGAAAAAAGTGTATGCATTATAGCAACACTTACAGACAACAAACTTCGACTGACACTGTTAGTCAAAGATTTCGTGTGGAAAAACTATGCTAGCATTCACCCTTAAGCATGTGTCAGGTGCCTATTGTGTGAATACCCCCGAGCAGCCATACTGTCAGGAGGCAAGAAGCTGCAAGGAATGCTGGCTGCAGCACAGCCTCTCATCCAGGGTCTTACCTCCCATGGCAGCCCTGGAAGGACGGTGTCTGAGGCCATGTCCGTGGTCTCACTCTGGCTGTCCCTCATATCACATAGATGAATGAACCTGTGTGTGTTTTCATTTTGTATCCATATAGACACAAACTTCTGAGGTTTTTTCCTAATTAAAAAAAGTTCCGTCCCTATAAAAATTTAGTTTTAGCTGGGTGAAACAACTCTATTCCAATATTTTCCTCTAAACCTTTCAGACTTTAAGAAGTATTTCCCAAAATCAGTATTCTAGGATAAAATGAGTAGGCCTGTGCTTTCTCTTTTTTCCACTTACATAAATTTTTAATCTTTGAGTTTCATTTATTTTGGAGATAGGTTGTTTTGTTTGTTTGTTTGGTTGGTTGGTTTTTAAATATAGCCTACAGATAGTAAGAAGATAGCCACAAGCTCCTGATCCTCCTGCCTCAGCTTCTTGAGTGTTGAGGTTGAAGGCATGTTTTACCATGTCCAGCTCTAGGATGCCTTTTAATATTGAAGGGTCCTAGTCCATATCTGATATGTATGTATGTCTTCTTTGAGAACTGGACCTTTCCCAATTCTTCTGTAGTAAGCTTTCCCATTTTTGTGTTCTGGCTTTGGGTAGGTAACTTAGTTTAACTGGCTTTAGATTTCTTATTTTTAAGATAGTAAATTTGAACCAGATAAGTTCACCCCAGGCTGCTGGTGGCTATAATGTACACAGGTATGGGTACTAAAATGCAGATCTGTTTTGGCCATTTTTACTCTGTTCTTTAGTATATGTTGAACCAAACTCAGCTTTATCCAAACTAGTCTTGATCAGCCTTTCCAGTGTTGCTTTCTTGTTGTTGGTTTTTTGTTTGTTTGTTTGTTTTTTGTTTTTTGTGTTTTGAGACAGGGTTTCTCTGTGTAGCCCTGGCTGTCCTGGAACTCACTTTGTAGACCAGGATGGCCTCGAACTCAGAAATCTGCCTGCCTCTGCCTCCCGAGTACTGGGATTAAAGGTATGTGCCACCATGCCCGGCGAATTTACTCACTGACTCAGTTTTCCCGTTTCTAATTACCTGTTTCTGCCTGAAGTAGCCAGCTGACTTTAAGCATGAGCTTGCATAAGCACCGTGTTTCATCCCAGATGATAGGAATAAGAAACAGTCTTGCCTGCAAGGACTTACGTTTTTACCAAGAAGAGACAAACATGAAACTAAGTACAGGAGAGTGTCATCTTGCTTTAGGTAGACCGTGTGTAAGCTATAGTAGGAGCCACAGAGAGTGACTGACTCTACTTACAGAGAGTAAGGTTCAAGTATCCACTTTAGAAAAGCATCTGTATTGGTTTTGATAAAATTGCATATGATTTGTGAATATCACTTCTGGTGCTAGAGCCTCTTTGATGCTGGGTGAAAACATTCTACCACTGAGCCATGTCCTAAGCCCACACATGATTTTGAACCACTTATTGCTTAATATACTCTCTGTCACTTCCAATATTTCATGATATGCAATTTATTTTCCTGGCAAGGGCTTTTGTTTTAGGATTTGGTCCTTTAAACTATCTATCAAAATTCATCTGTTCAAAAAATTTTTCTAAAATTTTTCCAGAAACTCTTGTGAATATCACTATGCAAAAGCTAAATGTTTTTCTTTTCCAGAAACTCTTATGAATTTCACTGTGCAAAAGCTAATTTTTTTTAGGGGAAAATAATTGTTTTCCTTTATATAAAGACATAACCTTTAACTGAAACATTTTTAGCATGTCATGAACTAAAGCTACCAGTGACTAAAGTCACAGTAGTCAGGACTTTTTCTTCAGTGCCCTTCCACTGGCAGCAACAGACTTTAACTCTGATTACAACCAGAATAATAAGACAATATGCTTTTAAGCCCTAAAGTTATAACCCAAAAGAGAAAAGAATCTTTATAGAGAATAAATTAAATAACTTTTTAATCTGTTAAACTATAGATTTTTTTTAAAAATGTGTTTTCCACATAGACCTCATCAGAAAAGATAATAAGCTTTTATTTTGACAGTGGCAAAATCCTAAAACAGTAGTAGTTCATATCCTGGCAATACATTACAGTCGCCTGCAGAGCTTTGGAGACTGGGCCACCAGAAGCCTTCCGTCAGGAGGGACATCATGAATTTGTTTCGGGTTCCCTAGGTGATCTCGCTTACATCCAAGTTGAGACCCACTGCTTTACAGCAAACTTTAAAAAATGAAAGCGGAAACCATCTTTTTGCATAACAGACCATGGAAAGGATAAAGCCCACATACTGCAGCCAATGAGAGTTGTAACAGAGAGTCTAAGTAGAAAATTGGCTTATCAAGCTGCTCAAAAATAAGAAAACAAAGGAAGCAGAAATCAACTCTCTGTGACCAAATTATCTGCCTTCTGAGGGAAAACATTTTAAAATTTATTTTATGGATATTAGAAAATGCCTAGTTCAATTTCACACCACAGAGTTCTAAACAAGTATTGTTTATCTTAATTAGAAGCACAGTGCAAGAGGAAATATGTAATCTAAGAAAATGATTCTTTTGAAAAAATATATGATAAGTAATGTAGAAAAGTGAATTTTTATCAGCAAATTCATTAAGATCCCATTTTCTGGGCTTGGAGATGGTTCAGTTGCAGTTCAGCCCGAGGACCTCAGTTTGATTTATAAGGCCAAATAAAAAGCCAGGTGTGAACCTCGCCCTGGGGGGGCTGGAGACACAGGGTCCCCACGGCTCTCTGAGCCAGCCACCCTAGCCTAACCTGTCAAACACCAGGTCTTCATTAGGGGTCCCATCCAGGGTCGCAGCCAGCAGACCTGACACCCACCCTGACACACCCACAGGTACACACCTGCACGTCAACATGTTTCAGCAGCTTATGTATGTATGACTTACCATGTGTCATATGGAAACATCTTCATTTACATTTCTTTTTACTCCTTTTTACTTTGTTTTGAGAAGTTTTTACCATTTTCTTGCCTTTCACTTTGACAAGAATGTCAAAACAGCTCATTCTTCCCTTTTATTTTTATGCAGCTGTTGTAGCTTTTGTGATGTGTGAATCTCATACTTCATTTTGCATGTGCTACTCACATCAAAATATGTGTTGAGAGACCGAATGACCTTGCTCACCAAACTAACCACGGATACATACACGGGGCTATGTAATCTAGGATATGTTAGGTCTAAATAAATAAAACCTCACAAATATATTTTTCTTCTTGTATGATGTTTTGTGGTTTGTGTTATTTGTTTGGTTGAAACTACTCATGTAGTCCAGGCTATCCCCCAAGCTCCCAGTTGTCTCGCCTCTGCCTTCGCTGTGCTAAGATTCAGGCAGCACTGCCGGCCGTATCCACTGTCTTGTATGAATGAAGCATTGTTTTGGGCTCTTTTTTAAAAAAAAGACTAAGTGGGCTGGTGAGATGGCTCGGTGGGTAAGAGCACCTGACTGCTCTTCCGAAGGTCTGGAGTTCAAATCCCAGCAACCACCTGGTGGCTCACATCTGTAACAAATGTCAGAATTAGAAAATGTTAACAATAGGGAATACAGCTACTTAAAACCAAATGCTACTATTTCTTTCAATAGATTTTTTCTTTTACTTTTATTTTTTTACATATGGTGTGTGTGTGTGCATGTGTGCCTGTGTGAGTATGTTCATGCCTGTGTGTGTGTGCCTCTGTGTGTGCAGGTGCCTGTGAGTCTGTGTGTGCCTGTGTATGCCTGTGTGTGTGTGTGTGTGTGTGTGTGTGTGTACATGCATGCTTGTGCGTGTGTGTGCCACAGTATGCATGTGGAGTTCAGAGGAAAACTTCAGTTCTTTCTTTTATTATGCAGCTTGAGGGGGTCAGTCTTAGGTCATCAGGCTTGCTGGAAAGCGCCTTTACCCACTGAGGTGTGTTACTGGCCCAGATCTCACTTTTTTTTAGATGCTATATTTGATAGGCTATCTGGAGCAATAGGGAACTCTTATTTGCTACTTCTTATAGAAGTTAGTAGACTGTGATACAGAACAACATGCAATAACTAAAACAATTAGAGGTGAGCCTGTTATACGTGGAAAACTACTCCATGTGTATATGGAGCTATACCCAGATAGGATGTATAATAGCATCATTTTCAGTAGTAAGAAAGAACTAGAAACAACTTAAGTATCTGCTGCTCTTTCAAGTTTAGCGATAAGGAAGCACAGGAGAAATAGTAACAGAAGTCAACATATATTAAATACACTATATATGAAAGCAAATACTATATTTTGTTTCAATATATAGTTGATGAATTAAGTGTTGAAACAAGTAGATGTTTTTCATCATGTTCAAGGTATCCATCATGTACCTCAGTATTTAGCCAATAGCTAATATGAAAAAGAGACATGTTTTTCCCTAAGCCTGTATGCTGGTTTTTGTCAATTTGACATATCTTGGAAGAAAGAATTGTATCTGAGAAAATGCCTTCATAAGATTAACCTGCAAGCAAGTCTGTAGGACATTTTCTTAGTTAGTGACTGATATGAGAGGATCCACCTAGCTGTGGGTAATATGGACCTGGGGTATATGAGGAAGCAGGCTGAGCAAGCCAGTAAGCAACACTTTTTCCATAGCCCCTGCATCAGTGTCTGACTTCAGGTATCTGCCTTGGTTTTCTGTCCTGACTCATAAGCTTTTAGATGAAACAAACTGTTTCCTCCCCAAGATACTTTTGGTCATGGTGTTCGTTACAGCTATAGAAACTCTAACTAAAATAGTCTGTATTGTATTTTGTTATATAGTAAGATTGCTGTAAATATGCTTGCTTCCTGTGGAAATATTTGTGTGTGTGTGTGTGTGTGTGTGTGAGAGAGAGAGAGAGAGAGAGAGAGAGAGAGAGAGAGAGAGAGAAAGAGAGAGAGATACACAGAGAGAGAGAGAGACAGAGAGAGAGACAGAGACAGAGAGAGACACAGAGAGAGAGACACACAGAGAGAGAGAGAGACACAGAGAGAGACAGAGAGATGAATACAGACTCAGGGCTGCCTGTAATTTCAGCTAGTCTAGTGACTAAGGAAGGGGGAACACAAGTTCAATACATGCTGAACAACTGAATGAGACCCTAGGTAAAAATGTAAATAACAGGCTGTAAACACAACTCAGTGGTAGAGTACTTACTGAACAAATGGGATACCCTGTGTTCTCTCCCTGATAATACACACACACACACACACACACACACACAAACACACACACACACACACACACACACCCCAGCTTAAATCAGGCAAATAAAAACATATTTTAGGGTAGAATGCTATATAGAAGACTAAACTATATTTGTGTGACTTTCTTAAATTGAGCAAAATGAAATTATAGTATGAGATGGTTTAATAACATTCATGCAAACCTATAAAACAGAATGATTCAATGTTCTATATGGCTATTCTAGACTGATGAATAATAATATATGTAAGGATAAATACCAAATTCTTAACAATGTTGCCTCTGGAGTGGGATAGAAGGAAATGGGGCCTGGCAGGCTTCAACTTATATGTGATATTTTATTTTTAAAATTGAGGCAAAAAGATAGTATTTCCTAAAGCTGTTTTTCACATATTTTTCTCTCCACTTTTATGTGTGTGTTGAATGTTTCATAAAAAGAAGTAAAAATAAAATGTACTTTTTATCTTCTGTTCCTAAAAATTCTGCAAAGTGATGGAGAGAATGTAGATTTCAGAATAAATCCTAGTGATAAGCTAAGAACTTCTGGCTGCTGCATAATCTTTTAAGTAACCTGTTTACCTACTGGTAAAGGCTTCAGTGCCAGAAGAGCCCTCTCTTTAAATAATTTTCCTGATTTGCATATTGGGTGACTTTTAAAAGATTCATGAGAGATACCCTCTCTAGCTGAACATGCAATTTAAAGACTTGAGCCAGCCCCCAATTCACTATGATTTATTTTCTGCTTTTTGTTCTTTCTGAGTTTGAAGCTATCTTTTTTGAATGGTCATCAGTAATACTGACTGATATGGCTTTCCTTTCCTATACTGTTCCTGGGTGAATTTTATCTGATTAGTTTCCGATTTTGTGTGTGTGTGTGTGAGTGTGTGTGTGTGT
>NC_034602.1:8881962-8904669 GCF_900095145.1 Mus pahari | reverse complement strand
TGTGTGTGTGAGTGTGTGTGTGTGAGTGTGTGTGTGTGAGTGTGTGTGTGTGTGTGAGTGTGTCTGTGTGTGTCTGTGTGTGTCTGTGTGTGTCTGTGTGTGTAGTGCCTTCAGAATTCCCTAGGAACTTGTTTTGTAGCTGAGGGATGACCCTCAACTCCTGACCTTGCTGCTTCTCTGTACAAAATCTGGGATTATATGTGTGTGCCACCATTCCCTGACAAAGTTAGCTTTTTTTAAAGAATGAAAATGAAGGTTCACCATAATGAACCTTTATCTGGTTTAACTGAAAGCAGACTAATTTCAACTTGGCTAAAACCATTTTCTTTAGGAAATTTTAGAAAATTACCTGATTGTTTCTTCTGCTATTTCTTAGCCTGAATTTTTACATTTTTAACATTTTCTACTATACAGTTTTAATGTACACACATGCACAAACATGTACATAAATACTGGACCATGATCAACCCTGTTTTGGAATGAAAATCTTCCCTACTTGGCTACCTCTGATGTCAGATACCCACTCTTGACTATCCACTCCTGACTGCCTGCCCACTCCTGACTGACTACCCACTCCTGACTGACTGCCCACTCCTGACTGACTACCCACTCCTGACTTCCCACTCCTGACAACCCACTCCTGACTGCCCACCATTTGCACACGAGTGAGTAGCCTGTTTTCTTATGTCTCCTGCTTTGGTGTTTCTGTGGGCAAATAAAACAAAATTTTTTATTTTCTATACTAATGATGCTTTTAACAAGCTTTAAAATATATCATTTATTAATTTTTAGTTTCTTATCTCATTTTAAAGCTAACACACTCCATTATTTCTATTGACAGTCTGTTTATTCAGCAATCTGTCATACCTTGTTTTTATGATAGCAAAATAGTTTTGTAAGACTTAATAGAGTGCTAATGCATTTTATCTTTGTCTACCTAGGCAATAATTTATTATTAATCACTTCAAAGTTGGTAAGGCTAGTGGGTATAAAAGAGATTATTACTTAATCCTTTAAGGTTTTTCTAACTTCTAAACATATTCTGCTAGCCTTATTATTTTAATAAAATTTCACTTTATTAGTTTTTATATATCATTAGACATATTCAACTTAAGTGATTTTTCAGACTTATTTAAAACTAAGTGTTAAATTTAAAATCATATAGTTCAATTCCTGCAGCTGTGCTGAAATCTATATGAGCTCTGTGTACTACTGTTTCCAGCTATTGCTGGTATCTAAGGTGCAGTTTCAGGTCTTAAGTGGTTTCTGAACTAAAAACCTGTCCTGTGCTTGACAGCTGAAGCAAAACTAAGGTCTGTCTTAATGTACTTGGCACAATTCTTACAGGTTCTGAGTTTCGTTCGCACAGAATGGAGTCCTCTGGATGTTCACTTTGGCACCAAACAACCTTATCAGGTGTTCACAGTGGAGTGCTCCGTCAGTGTAGACAAGGAGCCCATGGCTGACAGCTGTATTTATGAATCTGTCCGGAACAAACTCCATTGCGTGTCAGTTACCAGAATACCACTAAGATCGAAGGCCATCAGCTGCTGCAAGAACTCCACGGAAGACAAACTGATCGTGGGCTGTGAAGACTCTTCGGTAATTCTCTATGAAGCTCACCGTGGTGTGACTCTCCTGGCCCAGGCTGAACTTAGGCCTTCATTAATAAGCTGCCACCCAAGTGGCGCCATTCTTCTGGTTGGCAGCAACCAAGGGGAGCTACAAATTCTTGATATTGCTCTGTCCCCTATCAACATCCAGCTCTTGGCAGAAGATCGCTTACCGAAGGAGACTCTGCAATTCAATAAGTTCTTTGATGTTTCAAGCAGTCTTGTTCAAATGCAGTGGATGGCTCCTCCTGTTGTTTTCCAAAAGCCTAAAAGAGGAGAAATCTGTGATCTCCTCTTCCTCAGGTTCAACAGAGGACCTTTGGGTGTGTTGTTGTTTAAACTTGGTAAGTCACATAGCCTGGTAGGTACCTTGTTTGTGTTGTGACATAACTAAGACGTCAAACTAGTCTTCACATGTAGGTTTTCTGCTTGTAATCCCATAAGAATATCTGTCTGCCTTTCAATGATTGCCTGTAGGTTCATTGAGAACACTTGGGAGCAGTTTCTAGCTAGCAAAGAATTAAATATTGAAGACTTTTGAAATTGTGCTAATTGTCCATAATGATGATTAAAAGTGTGAGCTTTTAGATCTGGAGTGATGGCTCAGGGGTTGAGAATGATTGTTGCTCTTCCAGAGGACCTGGGTTCAGTTCCAGCACCAACATGGTGCTTCACAACTGCCTGTAACTACAGTTTCAGGGCATCTGATGCCCTCTTCTGGATTCTCTAGGCACTGCACACATTTTGTATACATAAACTCATGTAGACAAACACAGTATTTTTTAAAATCTGAACATTTACTTCTAATGTTTTCTGAAATAAATTGGCTAAAATATTCCTTAAGAAACAGGTAGATCAGAATTTTAAAATTGACTTCTGTATTCATCATGAAAGCCTGTGTTATAGAATATAATATCTTTCTATAAAAATTATTTTAGATTATCCATGTCTGTTGCTGTGCAGGGTAGAATTGGGTAGAGCAAATGTTTAAAAGAAATAAGTCAGATATTACTTAAAATTTACTAAAGACCTTTGTGGAACTTTTTGGTCCTGTTGTTTGTTTGTTTTCCTTTTAGATAGAAGTATCTAAAGAGCTTTCTTGATGTTTATAAATTATAAAGCAATAAAACACATTTCCAGTAGGGATCTTTAAAGTGAAATATTCTGATGCTCACTAGCCTTTCATAGCTCTGGATTGCCAGGGTCATACTGAAAGAACAAGAACTACTATAGGTAGTTTTGTATACTTTAACATTCTTTGAGGGATTTAGGTTGACAAAAAACATTTTTTTAATTAAAACACATTAGGTGCCTGAAAAGATAGATAAATACATTTGAAAACCTTTCAGGATTTGCTGTGGGTGATTTTAAAGGCATCCAGGTGTTTGTCAAGCAGCGATCACTTCTCTGTTTTCACATTGGTCTGAATGGAAAAAGTAAGTCTAGTGGAAGTGACCTGACTAATCTGAGGGACAGAGTGCGTATAAAGACAGTTATGTTTCTAGTCATAGGAGAAATGCTGCTGACGCTGCTCATAACCTTAAAATTGTTCAAGAATGTTTGGAATCTCTGTTATTATGAGATAATCCAGTTAGCTTTACCCAGCTACATTTTAACAGCTGTATGTCTCCATACATAACACTAATTAAAGTGGATGTTTGGTAGTCTCCATGTCTGTTAAAACATACACAATCTCTCTGTCTCTGTCTGTCTCTGTCTCTGTCTCTGTCTCTGTCTCTCTCCCCACACACACACCTTTAAGTGACTCAGTTACCTGTCAGCAGGATGCTATCTGTCCATGCATACCCAGCATTCCTTCCACCCTCCCTTGTCTGCCTCCTCACAACAGCTTTGCAAAAAGCACAGTTTTGTCTCCCTATCTCTAGCACATTTGCCTTCTTACTAAAGTAAACAGGCTCTCAGTGTAGGGATTTAGAGGGCTTCCTGCTAATTGCCAGCTTGTAAACTTAATTGGACTGTTTCCCTGGGCACTGTTCCTAAATCAATTAGGCAATGAGTTGGCTGTCACCTCTTTTTCCCAAGAAGGTCTCTTGGAATAAAATTATCCAATAGAAGTCAAGCATTCAGATAGAAAGGTGATAACTCCTGCAGCTGACATTTATCATTTAAATTTTATTTTCATTTAAGTTTACAGGACAGGGAAACTGCACAGTCTTCCAATTTAGCTCTTTGGAAGAGCTAAATGTAGAATATCTAAGAATTTTTTTTTTAAAAAACTTTGTGTCCCATTTTTAATGTATTATGAAATTAATATTTATATAAAATTTTCTTTCCTGGGAGTAGTAGATTACTTGAAATAGTAGATTCCAACTAGCAATTTTTTAAAAAACAGAAAACCTAGTTTTAAAGAACAGATTTTTCTTATGATCTGCTACTAAATACATCCAAAAATTAATATACTTCTTGAATTAACACAGAGCTGATTCTGGGCATCCATGTGGCATTTTCATGTATAATTCAAGTGACTGCATATGTAAACAGGTAGTTGCATGTGCAGCTCTCCCAAGAGAGTTTTATGGGGCTCTTTTTTTTTTTTTTTTTTTTAGATGCTTGTTATACTAGCCTTTGGAAATTTTGACATGAAAAGTATAGTTTACAATTTAAAATTGTAGAGACAAATCATAGATCATAATCTAAAATAGGATGTTATCAATGTAAACATGGCAGTGGAAGATGCCAGGTCAGGCAACATAATGCTGTAGGAAATTCTTAAGGTTGGGTGCTCCACCTTAGTCTTTTTCAATGGTCACACAACATGGTGGGTATGAAAAGGACATCTTCTCTGTTACAAGAAGACTTCTAGATGCATGCTTTCCTTGGGAAGCAAGTAGAAATGCCATGCTCCTGATGCGAGTTCCAGGAAGTATTGATTGATGTTGGTCATAGGTGCTGAAGTAAAAGAGAAGCTCACCAAGATGCTAAGCTTTCATTTCCTAAAGAGCACAGAGAGGGGTTCAGACTTCTTGGAAAAGACTGACACCCAGCTAGCTCACTCCAGTTACTTTATTCAAACATTATACAAGGTTAATTGGGGCTGGGAGAGTTCCAGCTGCCAAAGTTCTCTTGCCCTTGCTGCCCATGAGAACAGACAGCACACGCAGATCTCAGTCCCTTTTGACCATGGCTAGCCATAATCAAAAGTTTAAGAGCTCCAGGCTAAGAGGAGTGTCTAAGAACCAAGGTTGGTGCTGCTGCAAGTTCTCAATGTAGCACCAAGTGCAGACTTTGGAGGGAGACAACATTTCTTCAAGGTTCAAATAGTCTCAGAACATGGCCTCTACTGATTGACCCAACATGGCAAAAGTGTTGCTGAAACATTTCACTCAAAGCCACACACAAAGGCTTTACTATTCATCTCACTACAGGTAAGTATTGCATTCTATAAAGAATACGTATACTATTAAGAATAACTATGGTATGCTCATCCCAAATTTCCACACACACATCCTGAGGTTAGTTTTGAGAGGCACTTGGTTATTATGCTGAGATTGTAAAGCTCATCCAGTCTAACTACAGCCATTTCTAGCCCTCTTTGCTATTTAATTTCTTTAATCTAACACCATCAGCTCATCTCTTAACCCAAGATCTCACCTAGTAATTTATTAACGCTGCATTGAATTTACCTGTCTATTACCCTTCCTCCTCCTCCCTGCCACTTCTTACCTGTGTGCCATGCAGGGCTAGGACACCTATTCTCTTGTCTTGTTACTGCTATTGAGATGGCACCAGTACATTATCCTTCCCACCTCTCAGGCATCTTGCTCCACAGTGGGTAAACAGGCCTAGGCTGCCTCATAAGAAACCAACCTTCCTCGGCAGTCTTTTCCTGCTTCTGATGGACTCCTTCCATCATCACAGGTGCTGCTGAGGCAGGGACAACAGGTTTCTGGCTTTGCTTCTCATTGCCCCAGCAGCACCATAACTGTGGTTTGTGTCTGCAACGCATGGGACTACTTGTGGAAAGGTCTCCAGTGATTGCCTGTGTGATAACCTTTGATCCTTGATGATTTTCCAGCAATTGATGGTAGCTGACTTCCTCCGTGATCAAAGGACATTTTTTTTCTATCTCTGAACACAGCTTTTTAACACTTGTCTTCTGCCTACTCACGAAATGCAGTTCTTCAGGGGCATACTTTCAATTCTTGTTATATTTTATTCAGGTTGAAAGTTTCTTTGTAATTCAGCTTTGCACTGTGGTTTGAATTTTATCTGCAAAAGCCACAGTGACGTTGAATTGCCACAGTGTAAAGAGGCAGGGTCTTTAAGAACCAATTGGGGCACAAGGACTCTGCCCTCATAAATGGATTAATGTACTTACTGGGTAGGGGTGTTTGCTGTGTGTTCACTCTCTGCTTGTCCTGCCACTTTGTACACTAAATAAACTTGCACAGTTATAATCTATTCACCCAGTTATAGTAGCAGAACATGGACTAAGACACTGTCCCATCTCTGACTCTATCCAAGATTGCTCCCGATTCCACATCTATACATTTCCTTGATTTGCTTAATACCACCTCATATAAAGTACATGTAACCATCATTTTAACCAAACTCACTTTTTTTCCTTATATTCTCCATTCTAGTAGATGAAATGATTGTTTAGTGCAACCTCCAAATCAAAAGCATTTTACCTTTGAGAGTCCTCATTCACCTCTAAAACTGGGAGTAAGCGAAATTAAAGCTAATATCTTTTCTCTCAGTGACATGTTAAATTCCCAGGTTTTGAGAGAGAGAGAGAGAGAGAGAGAGAGAGTGTGTGTGTGTGTGTGTGTGTGTGTGTGTGTGTGTTGGTCTGTCTATATATCTCTATCTATCTATCTATCTATCTATCTATCTATCTATCTATCTATCTATCTATCTGCCTGTCTATGTGTCTATTTCTTTTTTCTCTAATAAGTAAGAAGTATATGAGGTTTTTTTGAGAAACTTTGTAATATTTTCTATAAATGTCATTTTTACTAATTGGGTTTAGTATTTTTTTTAAATAGCTGAGTAACATTGAATTATTTCTGTATTATAACTTACTCAACACATGATGGTAGTCAAGTGTCAAATGTCAAATAGTTTATGTTTTCTATATCTTATAGTGAATACTCAAATAATAAAAGAGGAACGGCTTAAAAATAGGAACACAGGTGGAAAGGAAGGCATCAAAAGAAATCAAGGGAGGAAGAGAGAGGGCAGTGTAGGCAAAGACAGAGTATGGCATGTTTCTCTCATATATATGACATGAAAGGACAATTCAGGAGAAAGGGAATCAGCAAGGCTGGATGTAGAAAAATATATTTTAAAACTCTGGGTGTGGGGTTTCTGCCTACCTTAAACCATTATGTTCCTGGATGAAACACACACATGCATATATTTTAATATGCGTTAAGCAGCACAATAGCTGGGCAACTGCCTAACCTCCATGCTATTAGAATCCACTTTCTACCATTAACCAAAGTTATCACTTACTATGCTTTATCTGGGCTGCTCTTAGCTACGATTGGCCAGCCTACATGGCCACATTTTGGCTCTGCTAACCCATGGCTGCTCTCCTTTGTTCTCTCCTGTACATTCATTCTTCTTCTCTTCTCCCCTGCTCCTTTCTCTAAACTCACCAAAATTCAACCCCACTGATTTCTCTTCTACCCAGCTATTGGCTGTTGGCATCTTTATTCACCAATCACAATCAACTGGGGGCCGAGACACTTGGTGTCTTACCTGAGGACTCTCTCCTTTGGGCCAAAGAGCCTGGGGGGGGGGACTCAAATGAACATTAGAATGCAAGCAACATTAGCCCAACCCACTACGACTGGCAGTATGGGAGGCCTATGGCTTGCAAAGGTAACCAAAGTACAGAAAGTAAGTATGTAAGGAAATGTCATAATGAAATCCATTAGTTCTGAAAAGGAAAGAAAAGAAATGTAGGGATTATATTGGATGCCCCATCAGCTCTCATGGCTTTCATCATCTCCAAGTTCATTTGGAATGAACATTTATTCCACACAGCATCTTCTTCCTTCACTTTAGAAAGGTAATGGTTTTAGTATCAGGTTTATTGAAGTATAATCTACATAAATAAACTGTACACACTTAAAATGTTCATCAATGAGTTTAATCTATACATTCCCATGATTGCTACCACAGTTAAGAGATAAAACATTTTCACCTCTCTAAAGCATTCTCCTAAAGTCCTTTGTACTTGACCCCACCTTCCTTACAAGTGCTAACCACTGCTTTGATTTCTCTTGTTACAGATTAAGATTTGCTTTTTATAGAATTCCATAGAAATGCAGCTATAGAGTGAATTCTCTTGTGCCCACATGTTTTCACACTGCATTAGCCTGTGAGAATCTTCCATATTACCTGTGAATCAGTTTCCATTCACAGTCAGCTATTATGTACCTACACACCACAATGCTTTGTTATTCTTTCACATGTTGCTGGACATTTGTTTTATCTCAAGGTTTAAACTAAAGGACTAAAAATGACCTGTACTTTTATGGCCAAGACTTTATATAGACATATATTTTCATTTCTGTTGGAAAAAATCCCTAGAAATGGACATGCCAGGGCCATGTGCTACTTTAAAAGAAAGTGATTGTAAAAATTAGTAGCAATGAGCAATGAAAGCAGCAGATGAGCCAGGCAGTGGTGGCGCACGCCTTTAATCCCAGCTCTTGGGAGGCAGAGGCAGGTGGATTTCTGAGTTCCAGGCCAGCCTGGTCTACAGAGTGAATTCCAAGACAGCCAGGGCTATACAGAGAAACCCTGTCTCAAAAAACCAAAACCAAAACCAAAACCAAAACCAAAACCAAAACCAAAACCAAAACCAAAACAAACAGCAGTTGTTCCATATTTTCACTAAGACTAGACATAAATGGTCTTTTCAATTTTAGCCTTTATAAAACATGTATTGTATTGTTAATTTTATTTCCCTGGTGGCTTTTGGAGTTGAACACTTTTATGCTTAGTGCCATATTTTTTTCCTTTTTTTTAAAAAAAAAATCTAGTCATGTTGTTTATTTTTAAAAAATCAACAACTACTTCTATCAGACTTTGAGGAATTGTTTTATTTTAAAGTATGTCTGTGTGGGTGTGGAGGTGCGGGGTGTGTGTGAGGATGTATGACTGTAAGTATTCAAAGAGTCCAGAGGGCATTTGATTCCTGGAGCTGGCATTCATCAGTAGTTGTAAATTGTGTGTTGTAGGACCTGGAAAGGGAATTAGTTCCTCTGCATGAGAGCAGTATGCACTCTACCACTGAGCCATCGCTCCCATCCCTCAGCACTAACTCCCGTGATGATCTTACTTGGTGACATTTTTTTTCAATATTTGGCTGTTTCTCTCTGCTTTTTATATCTAGTTTCCTTGATGTTAGAGAATCTAATCTATCTAATCTAGTCATATGATTTAAAACGTTTGAAATGTACTATAGGATATGTTATTACTCTGCGATGCTTTAGCTTGGTTCCTTTCCATGTGTAGTCAAGAAGAATATGTGATGCACTGTTGTTGGGTGAAATGCTTTACAAATGTTGGATTAGGGATAAAGCTTATTTAGGATGGGCTTGGTTGTGCATACCTGTGACCCCAGCACAGAAGAGGTAGAAGCCAGAGAGGATCAGAGGTTCAAGATTATCTGCTGCTACAGGAGAAGCTAGCCTGGACTCTATATGACCTGTCATAGAAAAGAGGAAGACAGACAGACAGACAGAAAGAGAAAAGAAACAAAGGCAAGAAAATACATCTAGATGTTAAGTTTTCACTGATAGTGTTTTTCAAATATTTTTCCAGATTTTCTGTTTATCTAACCTCTTGATTTGTCTTGAGATCTGACTGAAATCTCAGCTGTAGTCGTCTATTGAGGTCTTCCCACCCTGTTTAGTTCTGTCCATTCCTGTTGCATTATTCAGAACTCTATTATTAGATGTATTTAAAGACTTTTTTTTATTTCTTCATGAATTTTGAATCCTCTATTATAAGAGTTTAAAATTTTAGGTTATTTTTATTTTTATGTTAAGCCCTTTAAAACTGTCTTCCTGTTTTTTAGTTTGCATAATTTCAGATGCAAAGCCTATTATCATTCATTTCTTGTTTCTCTGTATGTCCTGTGTCTCCTCTACCACCATTAAAAAAAAATTCTTTATTTTTGAACTATTTCACTGTGATCATCCACAGCTTTGTTCAGAACAGCTTACTTCTTTCTCTTGCTAGTAGAAGACTTGTGCTTCTGATGGAGTTGAGAAGGGTGACTCTAGCTATTCCCAGCTGCTGCTGTACACTGTCCTCTCCTGTCAGGAGCTGCCTGATTTATGACAAGGTCTTGCAGTGCTTGACACAGGCTCATCCTGTGTAGAATCTTTGGGTAGAATCATCTGTTGATTCTACCAACTCAAAAGGGATAGTAAAGTTTTACTGCTTAAGTGACTTAGGGCGATTCCCCAGATTCCCAGTCAAGCTGAATCTTGTTAGATACAGGACAAATAGGCTATTGGGTTTTTTGTTTTTTTCTTTTTCTAATGTAACTTGGAGTTAGCAAGAAGAATTTCAGCATCTTTCTCATGAACTAGTATATTTTAAAAACCATGAAACCTATAAATATTCCAGTTAAATTCTGATGACAGTAATAAAAAGAAATTATAGTAATATTTTGAAATATTTTATGGCTTATAAAATTATTTCACAGGCATTTTCTCATTTAACTTTATGATTATTTGTACTAAGTTTTTATAGACTCACCAGAATCAATAAAATACTTACTGAAGAAAAAATAAGCATTTAAACTTTTTTCCTCTTGTATATATATATTTACATATTCATGTATATGATAAGATGCCTGAGGGGGCCAGAGGCCAGTTCTGGAGTCTTTTTCAATTGCTCTCATCTTTTTGGTCTCTTTCTCAACTTGAATATCTCCGTTTCAACTAGATGGACTGACTAGCAAGCCCCCATTATCATCCTGGGCTCATTTCCTCTGCACTGGGACTCTAGGCATGCACTGCTGGGCCTAACTTTTTATGTGGCTTCTGGGGACTTTAACTTGGGTCCTTGTAAATAGAAACAGAATAGAAAGGTGCTTAAAAGCCACAGTGCTTGCCATATAACGGGTAAAAATTGTTAGTTTCAAGTGCCATCAGCCTTTTATAAATAAAACTAAATGCCTGACTGAGCTTTTATTTATTTATTTGTTTATGTATTTATTTATTTACTTATATATTTATTTATTTTAATGTTCCTGATCTGTCAAGATTGGAGGTGGATTTATTTTCTATTTAAAGGGTAAACCAATGTGCCCCTGATGTCCCAGTTTATTTTTTCCTTTGTGTAAAGTATACCCTTGTTTCCGTTACTTGACCTTGTATTTCCCTTACTTTGTGACAGGTATTCTCACAGGAGGACAGCTGGGCCTGGTAGACCTCATCTTACAGTACATTCACTGCGATGAGGTATGTGAGGCCATCAGCATTCTGCGCAGCATGGACTGGGACACCCTGGGCCAGCAGTGTTGGATCGGCATGAGCACCATCGTGAACCATCTTCTTAGACAGAGGCTCACGCCAGAGAGAGAAGGTCAGACCTGAGTATATTGTGTCAGTGGTTTTGCGTATGCATGGAATACATTCGAAGTCACCTTTTTTTTTTTTTCAATTTTTTATTAGGTATTTACTTCATTTACATTTCAAATACTATCTCGAAAGTCCCCGATACCCCGCCTCCTACCCACCCACCCCCACTTCTTGGCCCTGGTGTTCCCCTGTACTGGTTTGGGTTATGTCATTGGAGACTGAGGAATGAGTGTCATATTAAAACTGAAACGATATCAAAGAATTATCCCCAAATGGTACTACTTCCTGTATGGTATTTGTCAGCACAGAGGACTCCTCTTCTGCCTGGGTTTGTGTTGAAACTCAAAGTGTCATTGTTCCAAAATTGAGTCAAACTCAGATTTCAAGCTTTGATCAGAAGTTTCATTTATTGCAGACAAAGAACACCAAGCCAAGGCCTCCCTCACATTAAATAGCAGTCTTTCTCTCCTGGTCACACAGCAGTTGTGTATCAGAACGGGCTGTGGCCTAGGCTTCCCCGTGTTAGCTGGCTTTGGAGTTTCTCTCTTGCTTTGCTCTTCCCTCTGCCTGCTGGGTTGCTTCATCTTTCCTCAGTAATTTCGCCCATAGAAATCCAAGGTGCTTATTGTTGAGGTGCTGAACATTGAGAAAAAGTGAGCACACAAGATATGAACAAATTTCTGTATCTCCAAGTTCTCTAGCATGTATTTATGAGTTGTTATTCTTTTATATGATGCAAAATATACCAAAACAACTGAGATTTATACATTTATTTCATATCTGATTTTGCTATTAATGTTAGGAAATTATGACTAGAAGGTATTCCTAAATAATATAGGGTAACAAAATTAGGACAGGTCTATTACTGGAGAACATTTTCTCTTAGTATTTTCACTGGGTTTTAATAGACTTTCTTCATTTTTATTACGTTTCCAAAATAAATAATAAGATTTCAGATAAAATTTTGTAGTTGACCAGTAAGCTCATGAATCTCTAGGAAGTTTATATTATGGACCTTGGCCTAATTCCCAGAATTCCTTTCTAATATGTGTTTAAGAATTAAATGAACTTTTTGGAAGTAGTCCAAACTCATCTGTGGAAATGGCAGTGTTTGTACATAAAGAAACTGTCTACCACAGTACACAGCCTACTGTGGTACTTTTCAGAATACAAAGTATAAGTCTAAGATTTTAGGTGATAGAAAAAAATTACTTTAATTTTGCCTACAGAGTTATCCCATATACTTATTTCTTAATATTGATAAACTTCTCAAGATTGAGTATGTACTTAAAAGTAACAACAAAAACTAAAGATCAGAGCCTCCAAAGACAGTCTGTAGTGATATATGCTCTATGGAACAAGTCCCAAGTGTACAGTTAAAGAAGAAATATGGAAAGATAAAATATTGAGTTTCACTCAGGAAACTGTTGTTAGCTCCTTTGTGAATTTATGATATTAAGTTGCTAGCTTGTAAGAAAGATTATAAAGAAATACACAAATGGGCATTATCAGATTCTTGCCCTATAAAGGGTTATTCTTCCCAAAGAATCATATTGGGAGATAGGGAAATAAAAAGCTTTTATGATATTGGGCTATTAAAACAAACTCTATACATATCCAGGGTTATCCAAATGTATCTATGCTAAGCAGATATGTGCATTTCCGTCAAGTAACTACAAAACACATTTCTAAAGCACTCAGAATTCCCTGTTGAGATTTATTTTATCTGAATCTAACAAATTTGACATGGTAATTTGTTGTCCTTTTATTAGTGAAACCTAGTGTGCTGTTATTTCTAGCCATGTTGGGTCTGTCTTTGAGATCTTCATTTCTGCCTTCAATATCAAGCTGGGCAGCCTAATGAATCCGGGGCTGTGCTGGGATGTCCGAGTGCTCCGTGTAGGCTTGAACATTTCAGATGTACAAAACATGCTGTCAGGAAAACAAGCAATGGCGGGAGAATCTGCTTGTTTTCACAATAACAGTGCTATGTTCAATTTTAATCTAAATTGACTGCTGCTTTGAAAGAAAATACCTCCAAAATGCATCCTATTTTACTGTCTAGATTTGAGATTGAAAAATAAAAAAGAAATTACTAAAGCTTAGTCAAGCCTGCAGCAATTATTCTGACAAGGTGTTTAATACTTACAAATCTAAATAGGCCTACAACTAAAGGAGTTTCACTAAATAATGAGTTGTTTATTCAGCCCAGTGTTGGAAGAATAAATATTAGAGGAATCTAGCTGTGAACTGCAGTACATTCATACATACTCATGCTCACACCATATGGTAAATCGCTGCCAGGTATTTGTGGGCAGAAGGAAGCATAGCCCCACTGGCGTATCTTGGTAAAACGCACCTTGTTTCCTGATCTCTTATCTCCTGGCCTCCCCCATTTATCAAAAGCCTCTCTCCAATCTTCTATCCCAGGGTGTTTGCTTTCATGAAAGAACAAAGCTTAGGACCTTGTTTATGGCACGATTCAGGCCAAGGTAGAAGTTTCCATTGTTCTTCTAAAGGTGCACCACACACAGGTCTTATGCCAATGGGCAAATTTTTGTTTCTATTATTTAATTTTTAAAATTACACGTGTGTGTGTGTGTGTGTGTGTGTGTGTGTGTGTGTGTGTGTGTATGTAGGCCATAGTGAATGTTTGGGGGTCAAAGGAGAACTTGTGGGAGTCGGATCTGCCTTCTACCATATGGGTCCTGGGAATGAAACTCAGCTCATCCGGTGTGGCAGCAAATGTCCTTACCTACTGGCCCTTACTGATATTTTAAGAAAACATTTCTACTGTGTTGATTTTATTTCCCTATTCAGGCAGTTAGTTTTCCTTTCTGCTAAAGAGAACATTTAATGTTGAGCACACTGCAAATTTATTTTACTGGAAATACTAGTTGAAACTGAACGACTTTGCTGAGTCACTGTTTTAATTACCCATTGTCGGTGAACGGTTGGTTCATTATTGATTTCTTCGGTTGTGACAGCTTTTTGTTGCTCGAAGTCATTGTCAGCTTTGTCTCGTTGAAAGTTTATACACAGGTTTGTTTTTGTACCAGCTGTCATATTTTAATTTCATCTTTCCTGCAACAAGCTCACATTTGTTCCAGGTTTGCAGAACATAACTGACTGCAGACACGAGGATTCTGCTGTAATTGAAGGAGTGTCTCTTGCCTTAGTGCTGCTGTGTTTGTATTCCACAGCACAGCTTGAGGCAAGCCTTGGAACCTTCTATGCTCCAACAAGACCACTTCTGGATACAACTATTTTGGAATATAGAGATCCGGTCAGCAAGTATGCCAGGAGGCTCTTCCACCATTTGCTCAGGTGAGTGACGACTCTGCATTTCCTGCTGTCGGAGGACACATTTAAAGAGCCATCTTTCATGAGACTCCTCCATAATATGGCTGTTTCCTGACAATTTTTGTCTTTAAAAGAAAAGCAAATTTTATTAGCCTTCATTTAATCTGTTGTTTTCCTTTTAAGGAAATATTGGATATTATCCAGGACCATTTCATCAGCAGCAATACACTCTACCCTTTAATGTGATAGCAAAAACTGTCTCTGTAAAAAAGTGAATATGAAAATGTTGATGAATTTTGTTCCTAGCTGTAAACAAATACTTTTGTCTAAACTGACTGTGACCTAACTGTATGCATGTGCTCTGAGGCTGTGAGGCAGGCGGTGGCTTGCTTTCCTTCCACATGACTACAGAAGACTTCTCCACTGCCCTTGCACACAGTGTGGTAGGTGCTAACTTCCCTGTAACTCATTTTCCTACTTTATGTATATATAAATGTTCTTTCATCCATAGGGCTTATGATTTGATAAAAATGTCAAATATGCCTCTGAGAAGCATATATTAGAAGTTGAAGAGAAAGAACTTCTCTTCACAGAGGAGGATGGAAGGAAGATGAAAATCTAGATAGAAAGATTAGGGACACACAGATGCTGTGAAAACTAGTGTTAAAATCAGGTCAATGGTTGGTATGAAAGGGTGTTCTGGAATGAGAAGAAATTTGACCTGCAGGTGACCTGGCCACCCAGTGCACCAGTTCTGTTTCTTAAGATGAGTGGTATATACTAGGGTCTAGTCAAAACTATTCCTCTTTCATATATATATATGATATATATATCATATATATATACTGTATTCTGTATATATAATATTTTATAGTAGAATTTTGAATTCTGTTTACAAAAAGGAAGAATTTCATAAAGGAATTGATTTTAGTTTTAATTTCACTAAAAATGTACTTTGCTATAGCATTGTGCAAGTCTTTTTCAAAGACTTTAATATATATTATCTTTTTTTTTTTTATCAGAACAACTTTGTAAAGGGAGTATTATGTCATGAAGTAATAAACTCAGGCTTAGTGATCAGCAGCTTACTTAGATGAATAGCAAGTGATCTTGGGCTGGTTCCTACAGCTCTTTACTCCTTCCTAAAGATCACTTACTGAAACTGGTTGTATAATTTTCAGATACTACTTTCCAAAATAACTGTGAATTGTCTTTGATATAAGAATAGGCTGATGATAGATGTTCAACTGTCCCAAAATGTGGGGAGGTACTAAGATTGGTCAGAACTTGAGGAGGTATCCTGTTATACAGACATTTGTGCTCCATAATTACTTTTATCTCTATATAAGGTGGTACTTTGAACTCTACACAGCAGTGAGGCCTTTAGAAAAATCATATTTTTGGAAACCAGGAAACGTTAATATATTGCACGAGTTATTATCTGTAATTGAATCTTGCCTTTTTATCTGAATGGTGTTAGCATATTTCAAGAGAGACTTTCCTCATCTTAAATGTAGCAGTCTTCATGCATGAGCATATCCTAAAAATATTGGGGTTAAAGTTATATGTGCTTGAACATAGGGCTTTGCTCTTTAATTCCTGTTTTGTTTTTCTTATTTCTAGGGAAAATTGATGAGTTAATCTCTTGCCTAAAGAGCTCAAAAAGTTCAACATGAATAAGAACTTTGAAAGTGTTCTGTGTTGTAGCCTCACTATGGTTTGGCCTCTGACTTTAATGCGATTATTTGTATTTTCACAACCTCTAGCCTAGGAAGCTATTTTGTATGATTGGGAATTTTTCCTCAGTGTTGTTTTAAATTCGGTGTTCTGTGATAGGTGATTCTTATTTCTGTCCTCAGTATTTCATTCAGAAGTTTCTGTTTGGTCATGTGACATGTCCCTTGGGGAATGCTGACTGATGTGTCCATTTTGGATGCTTTCAGTTACAATGAATTTACTAGTTCCTCTTTCAATAGTAGTGGCACAGGGCTTTGTGAAAGAGAAATGTCTGTTAGTAGAAACCAGTGAGATAGCCTAAATTGGAAACATCCTTTTGTTTAATCTGCTGCTGAGAAATTTTATCTAGGGGAGATCAAATTGGTCAAATGTCTTAAAGAAAGGAAGGAAGGGAGGGAGGGAGGGAGGTGCTAGGATTGCATTAAGTCTTCTGCTTTAGCTATTCATTATTTTCATACTCTCTGAAAACTTCCTACAGAATTAAGGCCACGTTGGGGCATTTTTTAATTCGGGGAAGAAGAAAGGAGCCTCCTGGACTTAGAGTTAGCTGAAGTCACTCACTGGGTGGACTCGGGTGGGCGGTAAGAGGGGAGGCTGTGCTTTCTTTGCTGG
The DNA here is from genome assembly GCF_900095145.1 of Mus pahari. Lineage (NCBI taxonomy): Eukaryota > Metazoa > Chordata > Mammalia > Rodentia > Muridae > Mus > Mus pahari. The sequence continues at coordinate 8,887,829 of NC_034602.1, read as the reverse complement.
GATCCAGCACCCAGGGTCTGAGGTCACAGGCTGACATTGTGCTAGCATGTGAGTGTCTGGGTTAAAACAAATGTTTGTGTACTATTCCAGTTTTGTTCTTATTGGAAAGCAGTTCTCCAGCCATCTTTCTGTGTCTCTTGGCCTTTCTCCAAGTTTAAACATAATTAAACAGTAAGTTTTATTTCTCATATCTTTCTTGAAAACTCTTTGCATGTATTCAGAATTACTGAGTTTTAAGAAGAAACTTCTATCCAGGCAGTGGTGGCGCACGCCTTTAATCCCAGCACTTGGGAGGCAGAGGCAGGCAGATTTCTGAGTTCCAGGCCAGCTTGTTCTACAGAGTGAGTTCCAGGACAGGCAGGGCTACACAGAGAAACCCTGTCTCGGAAAAACCAAATAAATAAATAAATAAATAAATAAATAAATAAATAAATAAATAAATGTCTATTGATAGTATAAATCATTTAATAAAGTATTTTAATAAAATTAAAGACATAATAGTCTGACTTATAGAACCTGTTAAGCAGCAGGACACCTACAAACAGCAAACGCAGCTTTGCCTGAATTGTGCTTAGAAAGTAGTTACTCACCTTTCACTCTGAGATTGAACAGTCTCCAGAGCACTTAGCAGGGAGTCATTACCAAACAAGAGCTTTTCATCATAAACAAATAGAACCTGGGAGAGGAGCAAGTGAGTGCTGATGACAGCGAGTGCTGCACCGGAGCTGCACCACGTGAAGCTAGTTCATTAAGTGGACGCAGGACACTTTAGAGAGGTAATGATTTTTGTAATTAATTTTCTCTTCAAATATAAGGCTACTGTGTTCTGATATGGTGGTATTAATACATGGTAACATAAAGGCAGGTGCCTTTGAAATGCTTGTAAATAATAGGCTAAGTTTTGAAAGAGAGGACTTTATTGCCTAGAAATAGAGATATAATATTTGTGACGTTTTGTAGAGGATTGTAAGAGTATGTTTGTTTTCCTTTACCATTCCACATGAAAAATTAAAATAAATTGATGTAACGAGGAAGAGATACGTGTGAGGATGTATGATCACAGTTGCAACGTGGTGTTAGAGCTGGATGGCCCGTGTCAGTTCTGCCAACCTTCCTATTTACATTTGTAGTAGAATGTGGGGCATCTTTCTGTTGGTGGAGACAGCAACCAGGCTAGTAGTTAAGGAAGAAGAAAGAGCCAACCATGCATTTTAAATCTAAATAAATCTTATTTCCTTTTGTTCCTCTTTTTCTATTTTTCAAAGCAGCGGCAACAACAAAAACAGCACATGGGGCAGGACAGCCAGCACACGGGGCAGGACAGACAGCACAGTGGTGAAGAACATACAGGTCTCAGCACCCACATCAGGTGGCCCATGGCCATCCTTAACCCTTGGGATCTGATGCCTTCTTCTGACCTCCATGGGCACAGGCATACATGCAGACAGAAGCATATGCACAAAATAAGATCATTTGTTTTATAAAACCTTAGCACGTACTACTGGAGTGAAGCCTGAGATCCCTGCCCATCCGTGCTGCTCATCCACTCAGTGTGATGTTTGAAAATGAGAGTGTCCGAATGAAAGCAGACACACAACTAAACAAGCAGACAGTTAAGGGCTGGAGACATGGCTTGCTGCTAAAGAGTACTTGGGTGTTTTTATAGAAGGTCCAGGTTCCATTCCTAGCACCTACTGATAACTCCAGTTCCAGAGAATTCAGTATCTTCTGACCTGTGCAGGAATCAAGCATCCATGTGGTGTGTAGACATGCAGGCAGGAAAAACATGCAGAAAATGAATAAATCTAATTAAAATTTAAAAGTCTTTAGTCTATTCAACTATTAATAGGAAAACAATTGGGAGTTGAAATTTCTTTTTATTTTGAGGCTCCTTTGGCTTCACAATCTTTTTGCTTCAGGCTCATGTGCATCTGTAATGTCGAACATAAGTTCTCTAAGATAAGCTTTTCCTATTTAGTGAGGTCTAGGTTTCCCAAGTCCAAGTGGACAGTTATGGAGATGTCAGTAATAAGTCAGGAAGCGTGTACACAGTCAGTGTGACTTCAGACACAAGCAGAGCAGTGCTGTCTGCTAGTTCTAACACTCAGAACCATAGTCATCCTGCGCACTAAGTAGAAACTTGTCATGATGAAACTTATTTATGGCAGTGTTAGGCAATTGGGGATCTTAGGTCATTCGAGGGTGCTTCTCAGAATTAAGCCATTGCTGAACAATGTTGCCTAATGTCTGCCTGAGGCCATTTTCTCTCAGCAGATCTACATTCAGAACTTCTTAAAGACATAAAGATGTTGATCTGTGTTTACTCTTTCCTTTAGGAAGAAATAATTGTTACCCAAAGGAAGACAGTCCTAAGAGGTGAAAAGATTATGATTCTAGGCCTAGTGGATTCTTCATGTGCTACAGGAGTTTTGTTTTTTTGAAACTTTTGACATTTATTTTAATTCTCTTCTGTATGTTTATAGAGAACAGTGTGAATTGAATAAGTTAATTAACATGTCTGTCATTTCATCAATTTATTATTTTCTATAGAGAGGGTGTTTAAATTTTAGAAAATTAGAAAGATATAATACAGTGTTGGCAACTGTGCTTGCCATGTGGTACAACAGATCATGAAAATTCATGATCAACATCTTCCCTTGCCCTGTGGCCTCTCCCAAGACTCAGCACTTGGCTCTGAGTAGACTGGCCATGCCAGGGAGACCTCAGTAGGTTTTCCCCCAGAAAATTATTCCCCACATACCTATGAGGTACTGAATTCAAATTTGTGCTAGTTGGCTGTTTGTTAATGCTTTCAACAGCCCAGTTTAAATAGGTATTTCCCCATTTCAAGTCACTGCATGTCCTTGACTACAGATGCCAAGGCTGATTATATAAAAGCCGGAGTCGGTTAACTATAACTTGCCTCCTGGTTTTGTAAATATAATTCCACTGGAATGCAGCCAAGCCTACTTGTTTCCATAACATCTATGCCTGTTTTCAAGTTGTAGTTGTGACAGGGTTGTGTACTCCTCAATGTGTATTTACTTTCTGACCCTTTACAGAGAAAGTTTGCAAACCCTTGTTACAAATGAACAAACAGAAGCAGAGGCCTACAGTTGTTGGGGGTGTGTCTTCTGAGTGTCTCAAGAAGACAAGACAAATGTTATTTGTAATATGTAGTTAATCACTTCAGAACTAAGTCAGTGGAATTGATGCTAGGTCTAAGAAGTTGAGGGTACATATAGGAATGGGAAGATAATTTATTTTATTTGATGTAAACGAGCCTTTTCCCTGCATGTATATCTGTGTAGCACTGGTGTGCCTCATGCCTGTGGAGGTCAGATTCCCTGAAACCGAGGTTGCAGGTAGTCGTGAGACACCTTGTAGGTGCTTGGAATTGGACCCAGGTCCTCTGGAGAAGCAAAAGGTGCTTCTGATCACTGAGCCATCTCTCCAGCCCCCAGGAGGTAATTTGGACATACCAAACATAGCAGAGGTGAGCCCAGCTTAGGCCTGCTATCTATCGCAAGGCAGGGAGTTTGAGCCCACATATAGTCATGCTGATCTTCTGTGGCAGGAGGGGAGGGAAGTGACAGACAGGGAATAAAAAACCTCTAATACTGTAAGAAAATTCCCAAAGTTTCTTAGTGTACCTGGCTAGAAGTTAAATTTTGTATAGTGGCAACCCTCAAAGTTACAACAGAGCCAGTATTTATAATTTAAACTTTAGATTTAAGGAAATCATGGACACAATTTTAAATATAAGAAATAATACAGAGAGATTCTTGTGCCCTTTGCCCTACTCACCCCAGTAAATAATATTCCAAAATATTCCAAAAATATACCCCCATCTGACACATGCCATATTAGTGTTAATGCAGTAAAGACACAGCTAGATGTGTGCACATACTGTTTTACTTTAAAACTGCCTTTGGGATTCCATCATCTCCTTGTACCTGTGGGCCCTGGGGATTGAAGCCATCGAGTGTGGCGGCTGGTCAGTGCCATAATCTACTGGTCCTTCCTGCATCCTTTTATGACCACACATACTTTCTGACAGAGTGGAACACAAATGGGATTATATAGTACATGACCTTTGGAGAAAGATTCTTCCACGTTCTGTTCTTTTCATCTCGAATGTCTTCAGACTTTTGAGCTATTGCAGTTCTTAAATCTTTAACCAGTTTTTCTCAGAAAGTGCCATTTTTTCCTTTCCAGTATTTATTTAAAACATATATCATCGCAAACCAGTACATGAAATTTATGTTTTCACTTATCAGAAAGGTCTTTGATAAGCAACAGTGGTCATCATCAAATGACAAATGCTACACCTAGCAGGAAAGACAGCCTTCAGTTTACGACCATGGTAGTTCTAGATCCTACAAAACAGCACATACACTTGTAGCATCTGTGAGTGAGTTAGCTGATAAACTAAGTGCTTAGAAACCTATGTATATTTTTATGTTTAATCATTTAAAGTAATTCTAATTTTAAGTATATTTTGATCTTATTCTTTCCCTTCCCCAAGTCCTTCCAGATCCTTCCCCTAAGTACCTAAACTTTATGTTCTTTCTCAACAAAGTCCAATACAATGACAAAACTCACCCAAAGAAGCAAAACAAAACCCAACAAACTATAATCAAATAAAAACATACAAAAAACTGTGGAGGCCAATATATGTTGGGTCAACTATTCCTGAGCATAAGGCCTGCCCTGGAGTGGTTGATGCACCCAGTGTTACTCCATGGGAGAAAATGGATTTTCTCTCTCTAAGCAGATATAAATGACAGTTCAATTCTTAATCCTTAACCTGGTGGATAGGCATCATTCATTCATTTTTTAAAGGAGGAATGGAGTATAGAGAAATTATAGCAAAAATGTCATCGTTATAAGGAAAATGAGTAGCCACAAGGAGGAAGACTGTGAGCTAGATGTAAGAAGGGCATGCTGGCACAGGCTCTGAAATGTGTAACGAGTTCTTGTGCTGTTAAGGGAGCATGGAGGAGGAGGCCAGATGATATGCTGACAGGCACCACAGCTGCATAGGCCCCTTCTGCCAGAGGTAAAGGAAATGGCTCCTTTTGGTAGAGGGGAACTAGCTTCACAAGTTCCTGAGGAATGTTAACATTTGTCTAGCCATCAGAAATCCTCCTGGAGTTCAGGTTGAGCTCATTGATGGATCTTTCGACAAAGACTTGAGTGATACAGCATTCCCTCACTCATCTCTCATATCTTCTCGTTTCGGACTATTACTTATAATATTACTATAACCGTCATATTCTTGTTCATGTTTTTGGTGCAAATGTGTAGATCCTATGTAAATTAATTGATCCATTCTTGCATATTTTGTGAATTCTCTGATCGCTTTACTAGAATATTTATCTCTTTTGTTTGGTTTTATATTTTTGTTTTTATATTTTATAAAATGGAAGTAATCAAAACTTCTGCTAATTTCCTCCTCTGGAGCCCCTTCCTTATCCCCACTCCTGCTATGGAATCTTTATTTTTTTTTCTTCTTAGTTTTACATTGCAAACATTTTTAAAACCTACTTGGTACTTATTTATTTCAATTAAATGCATATTTTGTTTACTCTTTCAATAGTCATTTTAAATGACCGATGTGTTACTATGTTTTGTCATCTCTTGTTTGCCACATACATCATCCTAGGATTATAGAAATTCTCTGTATAATCAGTTATCTGTTCATTTCAGTTATCTCTATGACTTTATGCCTCACATTTTATTCTAACAGTGCTCTGCAATCCGACACCAAAAGAAGATCAAGGGGATACAAATTGGTAAGGAAGAAGTCAAAATATCATTATTTGCAGATGATATGATGGTATACATAAGTGACCCTAAAAAGT
>NC_034602.1:8872812-8881951 GCF_900095145.1 Mus pahari | reverse complement strand
AAAATAATAATAATAAAAAAATTAAAAAAAAAACAAAAAACAGTGCTCTGAAAATAACTTAACATAATAAATAACATAGCCAGTTATATAATAACATGTTTGTAAGGTTCTAATGACATCTGAGAGCTCACTTTTTTCCACAGTTAAAATTATGAGACATCTTTTGAAAGCAGTCACAAGGTTAAGTTCATCTGGTAGATCTGTGAACTCATGTGTGTGCATGCCCACAAACTTGACATATCATAGATAATCCAAATTTTTGTTTTTTTAAAATATTTATTTATTTATTATATTTAAATACACTCACTGTAGCTGTCTTCAAACACACCAGAAGAGGGCACCTGATCTCATTACAGATGGCTGTGAGCCCCCTTATGGTTGCTGGGATTTGAACTCAGGACCTTTAGAAGAGCAATCAGTGCTCTTAACCACTGAACCATCTCTCCAGCCCTCTAGTTTTCTTAACAAAACAATAGTAAATCCTAAGTCATTTATTGTTTTTTGAGGCTGTGTTTTTTTGTATGAGTAAGTATGTGTGTGTAGTGTGTGTGCGTGCATAAGCGCATGCACATGTATGTATACAGATGGAAGTCTAAGAATGACATCACAAGACCTTCTCACTCAGTCTCCACCTTAGACCTTCTCACTCATTCTCCACCTTATATCCTGAGGCAGAGTCTCTTTCTGAATCTGGAGCTTGCTGTTGTAGCTACTGTGGCTAGCAATCTTGTCCTAGGGATCTCTGTCTCATGGAAACTAGGGTGAAAGGCAGGCCACCAAGGCCATGTGACCTTCATATGGATTCTGAGCATAGAAATACTTTAACATGTGGTATTAAAAGTCATCTCTCCATCCTTTCTTACCTTGTTAAATATATTTGCTTTGACTTATTCCTATCTACTTGTACTTATTTTGGATAATTGTTTCTGTGCCAATACAGTTAGCTGTTTCATTTGTTAGAACTAGTGTCCTGGTTAGTTCTTGACAACTTTACATAACTGGAGACACCTGGGAAGAGGATCCCTCATAGGAGGACTTCCTCTATCAGATTGGCCTGGGGGTATGTCCATGGACTATTTTCCTGAGTAATGATTGATGGGGGAGGCCCCAGCCCACTGTGGGTAGTTCAGCTCTGAGCAGGTAGTCCTGGGTTCTATAAGAAAGTAAACTCAGCAAGCCATGGGGAACAAGCCAGTAAGCATCATTTCTCCATGGTCTCTACTTTGTATCTGCCTCCAAGTTCTTCCCTTGAGGGCTCACCCTTAATTTTGGACTATTAAGTGCAAGCTGAAGTAAACCCTTCCCTCCCCCCGAGTTGTTTTTGGGTGGTGTTTTGTCACAGCGACAGAGAGGTGAAATAATACAGATGGGGACTTGCTGTGCTGCCCAGGCATAGTCTTAGAACCAGGCTCAGTGACCTGAATTACAGGGCTGTCCTCTGGGCCTGGCTTCATCTCTAAGTTTAGATATGATCCAAAGAGTTTAAAGTTTTCATATGAACTCTGGTGTTCTTTTGTTTTGTTTTGTTTTGGTTTGGTTTTTTGGAGGGGTTTTAGGACTTTTTAGTTTTGGTTTGTCTTTTGAGACAAGGTTACAAGGTTTCTCTACATGGCCTTGACTGTCCTGGAACTCATTATGTAGACCAGGCTGGCATTGAACTCAGAGATCCACCTGTCTTTGCCTTTTCTTTTTCTTTCTTTCTTTCTTTTTTTTTTTTTTTAAAGGTTTACTTACTTTATGTATATAAGTACACTATAACTGTTTTCAGACACACCAGAAGAGGGCATCAGATTCCATTTTAGATGGTTTTGAGCCATGTGGTTGCTGGGAATTGAACTCAGGACCTCTGGAAGAGCAGTCAGTGCTCTTAACCACTGAACCATCTCTCCAGCCCCCTCTAGTGTTGTTTAAAACAAGATTTTGATTAGTATATTGTGAATATGTGTGTTGATTTTGTAAAAAAAAAAAAACAAAAAACTGGTATGTTTGTAATGTGTCTCTCTTCTGTTACGAAAAACAAATTCTCTTCATTTATTCAATTTCTACCATGTAGGTTTTTGCAGATATATGTCTTGTTTAGTTTCCTTCTAAACATTGTATTTTTTTTTTCTTACCATTACTGCTGTTTTTTTCTTCTAATCAAATTTCATAACAGTCATTCTTGGTATATAAGGAACTATTGACAAATTGTGTTAGTTTTATAGTGTAGGACTCTTGGAAATTTAAAATTTATTTCGAATAATTTTGCAGTTGATTTTGTCTTCCAAGGTGGACATTGAAATGTCTGTGGATAATCATCTCACTCCCTACATCATGCGTTCAAACTGTGATTCTTGTGTAGTGAATAATTATATTAAGGGTCTTCCGTTGTATTTGTTACTTCAGTGAGAAAGTGCTACTCTTCTGTAGTTCTGTGTGCTGCTGCTGCTGTTGTTATACATGCTGCTGTGTTTTATGCATTTCTGTCTCCCTGGAATGCCAATCATAATTCCCCTTTCACTGAATGTTTTCTAAGTCTTTAAATCTATAAATTTTAATCTTCCAGTGTCCCTGTTTTGTAAGGATAGTTCATTTTATCGACAGGATTTCTAATAATATGCCTCCTTTACATTCTTGGAAGGTACCGCTGTGATGGTTAATCTTCATTGTTGACTTGACTGGATTTAGAGTCACCTAGGAAACGTGCCTCTGGGCATGCTGTGATGGCCTTTTCCAGAGAGGTTTAACTGAAGAGGAAAGACCCATCCTGCATGTGGACAGCACCATTCCATGCTGGCTGCTAGCATGCCTCTCACTGCTTCCAGACTGTGAACCTCTCTTCCCAACCATAATGGTCTAGGTCCTTTTAAAACTGAGCCTGAGTATACCCTCTGTCCTCAGGTGTTGCCAGGTACTTTGTCACAGCACTTAGAAAAATAACTAAGAAAGATATCTTATTGGAAATGGAACAGTTGAGTTTTAAAAAAAAATCAGAGAAACATAATGAACAATTTATTTATGAGTTGCCATGTGAACCAGTTTTTTTTTTGTTTTGTTTTTTTTACAAATTAAATCATTTTTGTTAAAAACTGTGGTCCAGTGACTCCAAAACTAGGCTTCTTCTAGGTATATCTTCCAATTTGGTTTCCTAATTACATGAAAACTGCTAAGATTATGGTTAGTTTGCAATTTTAGTATTGTTTTTCATTTTTAAAACTGTAAAATTTAAAAAAATATGTGAAAATAATTACTATCAACATCTGGATGTGAATATGTCTAGTTATTTTATATGACTTTTGTCATGGACAAAGTAATCAGCACTTTGTGAATGTGATTTGTATTCATAAAACAGAAACCAGAAATCAAACAATTCAGAGCCTCAAACATGGAAGTAATCCAGTTCCCTACAAGGAGATACTTAGAAATCAAGAGAGAAACTAGGATTCGAAAAGAAATTATCTTGTTAATGTAATAATACAATATGTAATTTATATTAGAAATTATAGGAAAGAGAAATAAAGAAAATAAGGCCAGCACTTGGGAACTAGGAGCACAGAGTGCTGCTCAGGAGTGATGTAATTAGAAGCTGCTCGTGCTGCCTTTGTGGCTGTGACCCAGGGCTTGGGAGGCTGAAACGGGTTTTGCTGTGACTTCAGTGCTAATTACCTCAAGTCCCTGTCTTTTAGAAAGTAATATAATTACGTAAAAACTGAATTTTTTTTATAATATCTTCAGAAGGATCTTGTAGAAAATAATGTAGTCAAGTCAGTGTTTGGAAAAAACATGTATTAGAGGATAATTCTATAAAATATTTTAAAGTAAATTTAAATGTTCTTTGATCTCTTCTCTTTTTTTGTAACTACTCTTCATGATTCATGGCCAGTGGTGGTGCACACCTGTACTCTCAGCACTAGTCAGACAGAAGCAGGTGCCTCTCTGTACGTTTGATGCTGGCCTGGTCTTCATAGAGAGTTCCAGGCCAGCTGGGCTTTCAAGGTTATGCATGAGGTATTCAGTAGCTATGTTGACTGCAGAATTACCATTTCTTAGTCTACTGTATATAAGTTTTTCTTACTTAATCTCATCTAATTTTGCCCATCTATTAATTTTATGCGTTTTGTTTTATTTTCTGTAACTCATGCATACTTACCCTTGAAAAACTTTTTTATGGCTGCGTGTCTAGGTGATTAGGGTTACTTTGGATTTTAACCTAGATTTCTCTTTCCTTCCCTCCGTCTTGTCCTGTCATGGAAACACTTCACTAAGACCCACGGGATGGATTTATATTTAATTAATTTACTATGTTCTGTGACATCGGGATGATTGATGTCTATCATTTGAATGTAATTCAGATGTCTTTAGTAAGAGCCACGTCTGAGTCGACTGCACTGATTTGTCAGCCTAGCTGGTTCTGCACAGTAGAGCAAGGCTTTCACGGTAACTTAAATGATCACCTTGGTGAAAGACCAACTGCTGGGAGAGAAGAAAAAGCTGCAGAGAATTATTGAAAAATGATGGAAGTTTTGCTCCAACTGAGATTGTAGCAAAGGAAGTGAGAGACAAGTGCCATGAGCTGCTATCAGCATTTTAAAATAAACATCTGCTTTAGCCTGAAGTACTTTGCTGAGCACAGGCCATCTCTGTGTCTGCAGAGATAAACAAGGCTATTGAGAAGCAGCTGAGGAGAAGAGGTGAAGACCCAGGCAGCTTGCCTTGGGAGGGAATGAAGGACGGACGGTCTTTCTGGGTGTCTGAGGGAATCCATTGTAAAAGCTGTTTGGAATACAGTGTGGAGGCAATTTAAGTAATTTTTATTTTGGAAAAGTTGAGAGAGTTCTGAGAATTAAAGAAAAAGTCAGCAGAGTTTGTGGATGGGATGACAAGTAATTTTCTTGACTAACTTTGTTGAACATGAAAACACACTGGCTGGTATCCCCAACAGTCGAGACTGACCGTGCTTCCCATTCTGGGACGAGACAGTGAGTGATGGCACACTAAGATCGTCTTCCATTACTTGGTTTGTAGTCTCATTCAGAACTGAAGTTTATTTTCATTTGCTTTGTTTGGAGAAAGATTTGATTTTTAAGTGTTTTAATGAATATTGTTTTCCCCCACAAAGCCTCCCAGCCTTCCTCTCAAAGAAATGCTTTAAATGTGTAGGAATTTTCTTTTTCTTTTTCCTCTTCTTTTCTTTTATTGGATATTTTCTTTATTTACTTTTCAAGTGTTATCCTCTTTTCCGGTTTCCCCTCCAGAAACCTCCTATGCCGTCCCCCTTCCCTCTGCTTCTATAAGAGTGCCCCTACCCACCCACTCCTGCCCCTCCACTCTGGCAGTCCCCTATTCTGGGGCATCAAGCCTTCACAGGACCAAGGGCCTCTCTTCCCATTGATGACCGACAAGGCCCTCATCTGCTACATAGTGGCTGGAGCCATGGATTGCTGGGAGCTCTGTAGGGTCTGGTTGGTTGATGTTCTTCTTCCTATGGGATTGCAAACCCCATCAGCTCCTTCAGCCCTTTCTCTAACTCCTCCATTGGGGACCTTGTGCTCAGTCCAATGGTTGGCTGGGAAATCCACCTCTATTTTTCAGGCTCTGGCAGGGCCTCTCGGGCAGGCTCCTGTCAGAAAGCACTTCTTGGCATCTGCAATAGTGTCTGGGTTTGGTGACTGTATATGGGATGGATCCCTAGGTGGGGCAGTCACTGAGTGGCCTTTCCTTCAGTCTCTACTCCACACTTTGTCTCTGAATTTCCTCCCATGAATATTTTGTTCCCCCTTCTAAGGACTGAAGCATCCAAACTTTGCTCTTCCTCTTCCTCCTCCTCCTCCTCCTCCTCCTCCTTCTTTTCAAAGAATTATTTATTTATTTTATGTTTGTGGATACACTGTTGTTGTCTTTAGACATACTGGAAGAGAGCATTAGATCTCCATTATACATGGTTGTGAGCCACCATGTGTTTGCTGGGAATTGAACTCAGGACCTCTGGAAGAACAGTGCTTTTAACCTCTGAGCCATCTCTCCAGCCCCTTTGGTCTTTCTTCTTCTTGAGCTTCATGAGATTGGTAAATTGTATCTTGGGTATTCCAAGCTTTGGGGCTAATGTCCACTTATCAGTGATTGCATAGCATGTGTATTCTTTTGCGTCTGGGTTACCTCACTCAGGATGACATTTTCTAGTTCCATCCATTTGCCTAAGAATTTCATGAAGTAATTGTTTTTAATAGCTGAGTAGTATTCCATTGTGTAAATGTACCACATTTTCTGTATCCATTCCTCTGTTGAAGGACATCTAGGTCCAATCAGGAAATTTCCTATCAAGGGACATATTGTTTGTTTCCAGCTTGAGGCTCTTAAAAAGCAGAGCTTCCCGGTTTGATGAAGAGTCTCACTGGTTCGGGCCAGCCCTCCATGCTGTTCTCACAGTGAAACCAGCTGTGTTGCTTTGCACTTCTGCAGCAGAGCTTGAGAGATCTGCTTTCCCACAATTGTTTTCCACTTTAGCTGTAGTAATAGTTATGGGCTTGTAGCTCACTGAGACTTTTGTTTGCATTTTCCTTGTCGCTAAATGATATTGATGGAGCCTGGGTTTGTTTTTTTTTTTCATGTGTTTGTTTTCTGTCTGTATACTCTGAATTGAAATGTCTCTTGAATGTTTTTACCTATCTTCTAATTGGATTGTTTAAACATTACTTTTTAAATATTTGTGAAGTTTCCTTGGAAATGCAAGTGAGACAAAGAAACTATTTCATAAGCAAGAGAAATTTGGAAGGCCATTTATTGACATTGTAGATGTTTAAATATAGATGTAGGAGCCAAATTGATGTGTTTGGGTTTTTCTAAGATTCAGACACATGGAAGGAGTGCTGAGATGTTAAACATAAGAGAGGAAGGGGAAGTGAAGAAGTGGTTCAGGGCAAGGAGGAAGAGACAGTTAGAGGTGTAGATGGAATAAAGAGGAGGGGTTCTGAAAAGTTCCAGGTGTCAGCTTGACACAGTCTGGAGTCCTTAGAGGAAAAGCCTTCATAGAGGAGATGCTGAGGTCAGCTTGGACCATGGGCCTGTCTGTGAGGGGTTCTCTTACTGATTGATGCAGAAGGGCCTAGGCTGCTCTGCATAGCATCATTCCCCAGTCAGGTGCTTCTCAACCATATATATATATATACATATATATATATATTTAAATCTGACTAAACAGAGGCTAGTCAGCAGCATTTCTCCATGGTTTCTACCTTCATACTTCTTCGAGTTTTTCTCCTAACTGTTGTCTGTGATGGTCAGTGGCCTGGGGACATAAGCCAAATAAAACTCCTTCCCCCTCACATTGCTTTTGGTCAGAATGCTTCATCACAGCAACAGAATGAAACCAGAACAGGAGAATAAGAGATGCATAGGCTTAGAGATGAAAATGCAGAACATCAGGTCTGAGGATACTGTAGAAGCACAGTTGTTTTGTTGGGTTCTGTAACACAGCTCCAGAGCTAGTAAGTGGTGGATGGGTATTCATGTGAAAGTTTAGACTGTCTTAGATGAGTTGTAACTTGCTGACTGAAGAATCTGACAATATTCAAATAACATTTAATTCAAGAGTGATGAAGTTTAAAGAGCATTGGAACTGGTTATGGTAGTGTAGGCCCACAATCTAGAAATAAATAACTTTATTAGAAGAGCAATGGAGCTTATAGTTATCAATTTTGAGTCATTGACATGATTATTGAGACTGGAGTAAGGATAGAAATAAAAGACCATAGAATACCAACTTCTGTGGGAGACAGAGAGAAAAATCAGGCTACAGAAATGGACAACTGAGTAAAGGAGAGAGAAGGAGCTAGGCTAACGATTTCTGTGGGTACCATTTATACTATTACATTGTCTCACAGTCAAATTTTGAGTCTGATCATTTGAAATGAGTTGCTGCTCCTGCTGGGATGTTACAGGGGAATCACCCTACACACAGTGGGCTGTGGAGTGCAGAAGGGCAGGCATGGAGAAGCACTCCCAGCCCACCCCCTGACAAGCAATGTCTTCTATTCTCCATATATACTTACTGAGACAATAAGCTTCCTATTATGAAAAAAATCCCTTTCCACAAAACAAACTAAGTTGCCCCAGGACCTATAGCCTACAGTTACCTTACAGATGAATTTTATACTATCAATCTTTGTACGTATTTTTTAAACTTAAAATGTCATGATGGGCCCTTTCGGTCTGCACCAGCACTGGGTCACCTAGGGCGTGGATTTGGTGGACACCCCCACGGTCCCTAGCAGACTGCCAAAGCGATCTTAGGATCACTGGTGAGTGGAACACAACTTCTGCTCCAATCCAGTCGTGCGCGGGACCTGAGACAGCACTAGGGAAGCAGAGAACCAGCCTGACCAGGGGCACAAATCCCTTCCGGTCTGCACCAGCACCGGGTCACCTAGGGCGCGGATTCAGCAGACACCCCCATGGTCCCTAGTGGACTGCCAAAGCGATCTTAGGATCACTGGTGAGTGGAACACAACAGCTGCTCCAATCCAATAGTGACGGGCCTGTGACAGCAGGAACATGGACACCAGAGCGTTTCCTGAACAGCAGCTCAGGCTCCTTTTAATCAGTTCAGGTTTACCTTGGTTTCAAACAGACCAGACAACTCCACGATACTCAAAGGAGACACCACTTCCACGCACTGTAACACACCCAGGATCTTAGGCCAACAGGATCCCAGGATAACAGGAGCTGGGTCACACTAGTATTTGAGTGTCTCAGAGGAGCTTGACTGCCAAGAACTCAGACACACCCAGAATCTCAGGTTCACAGGAGCCCACAAAGAATCACAGAGAAATCTGGACTCTGGGAAGTTCTGAATCAACTGGGATTATAGGAAGGACAGGCTCCAATCAGATATATTGAGGGCAGGAAGCACTAGAGATAATCACATGGCTGGAGGCAAGTGTAAGAACAGAAGCAACAGAAACCAAGGTTACTTGACATCATCAGAACCAAACTCTCCCACCATAGCAAGTCCTGGATATACCGTCACACCAGAAAAGCAGGACATGGATCTAAAGTCACTTGTCAGGATGATGACGGAGGACTTTAAGAAGGAAAGACTGGAAATCATAGGTAACCAGATAGAAGACTTTAAAGTGGAAACACAAAAATCCCTTAAAGAGTT
>NC_034602.1:8871496-8872801 GCF_900095145.1 Mus pahari | reverse complement strand
CCACTAAAATCAGGGACTAGAAAAGGCTGCCCACTTTCTCCCTGTTCAATATAGTACTTGAAGTCCTAGCCAGAGGAATTACACAATAAAAGGAGATCAATGGGGACCCAAATTGGAAAGGAAGAAGTCTAAATATCATTATTTGCAGATGATATGAGAACTCCTAAATCTGATAAACAGCTTCAGTGCAGTAGGTGGATGTAAAATTAACTCAAACAAATCAGTGCCCTTTCTCTGCACAAAGGATAAACAGGATGAGAAAGAAATTAGGGAAACTTCACCCTTCACAATAGTCACAAATAATGTAAAATAACTTGGTATGACTCTAACTAAGGAAGTGAAAGATCTGTATGATAAGAACTTCAAGTCTCTGAAGAAAGAAATCAAAGAAAATCACAGAAGATGGAAAGATATCCCATGCTCATGGATTGGCATGATCAACATTGAAAGGCACCCTAGCATGCCCTTGTGTTGAGTGGAACACAACATCAGCTCCAACAGAACCTGGGATGCCTGGGAACAGCTGGAGCACGGACACAGGAACCCCGATTGACCAGTGGCTCAAGGTTCTTCTGGTTGGCGCTGGTCTACCTTGGTTTAGAACTCAGCTGACAGCCCCATGGTCCCCAGAGGAGATGCCACTTCCAGGCACTCTAACACACATAGGATATTACAATCTGAGGATCTCAGGATGCCAGGAGCTTGGTCAAACCAGGATCTCAGGGTCTCAGAGGAAGCTTGACTGCCAAGAAGTCTGACACACCCAGAATCTCAGCATCACAGGATCCCAGAATCACAGGATCACAAAGAAAGCAGGACTCTGAGAAGTTCTGACTTAACTAGGATTACAGAAAGGACAGGCTCCAATCAGATATGTCGAGGGCAGTGAGCATTTGAGATAATCAGACAGCGGGAGACAAACATAAGAACAGAAGCAACAGAAACTAAGGTTACTTGTCATCATCAAAACCAAACTCTTCCCCCTATACAAAGTCCTGGATACACCATCACACCAGAAAAGCAAGACATGGATCTAAAGTCACTTTTCATGATGATGAGGGGGTGGGGGACTATAAGAAGGACATAAATAACTCCCTTAAAGAAATACAGGAGAACACATCCAAACGGGTGAAAGAATTGAACAAAATTGTCCAGGATGTAAAAATGTAAATAGAAACAGTAAATAAATCAAAAAGGGAGACAACTCTGGAAATAGAAAAGTTAGGAAAGAAGTCAGGAGACATAGATGCATGCATAATAAACAGAATACAAGAGATAGAAGAGAGAATCTCGGGTGCAGAAGAT
>NC_034602.1:8868502-8871091 GCF_900095145.1 Mus pahari | reverse complement strand
ATTGACACAACAATCAAAGAAAATGCAACATGCAAAAAACCCTAAGCCAAAACATTCAGGAAATCCAGGACATAATGAGAAGACCAAACCTAAAGATAATAGGTATAGATGAGAAGGAAGATTTCCAATGTAAAGGACCAGTAAATATCTTCAACAAAATTATAGAAGAAAACTTCCCCAACCTAAAGAAAGAGTTGCCCATGAATATACAAGAAGCCTAGAGAACTCCAACTAGTTTGGACCAGAAAAGAAATTCCTTCTGTCACATAATAATCAAAACACCAAATGCACAAAACAAAGAAAGAATATTAAAAGCAATAAGGGGGAAAAGGTCAAGTAACATATAAAGGCAGACCTGTCAGAATTACACCTGACTTCTCCCCAGAGACTAGAAAAGCCAAAAGATCCTGGACAGATGTCATACAAACCCTAAAAGAGCACAAATGCCAGCTTAAGCTACTCTACCCAGCTAAACTCTCAATTACCACAGATGGCAAAACCAAGGTATTCAATGACAAAACCAAAGTCACACAATATCTTTCCACAAATCCAGCCCTTCAAAGGATAATAAAGGAACAACTCTAACACAAGGAGAGAAACTATGCTTGAGAAAAAGAAAGAAAGTAATCTTTCAACAAACCTAAAAGAAGATAGCCACATGAAAAAAATTCCAACCCTAACAACAAAAATAACAGGAAGCAACAATTATTTTTCCTCAATATCTCTTAATATCAGTGGACTCAATTCCCCCAATAAAAAGACATAGACTTAAAGACTGGTTATGTAAACAGGAACCAACATCAGGGATTAGACAAGGGTGCCCACTCTCTCCCTACCTATTCAATATAGTACTTGAAATCCTAGCTAGAGCAATTAGACAACAAAAGGAGATCAAAGGGATACAAATTAGAAAGGAAAAAGTCAAATTATCGCTATCTGCAGATGATATGATAATATCTATCTATCTATCTATCTATCTATCTATCTATCTATCTATCTCCCCTGCTTGTGGACGTTGTACATCGTGGTGCGGAGCCTAGTGCGCACCACGATGTACAACGTCCACAAGCAGAAAACTTATACAGGAGAAAGTGGGGAAGGGCCTGGAAGATATGGACAAAGGGGAAATAAACCTGAATAGAACACCAATGGCTTGTGCTGTAAGATCAAGAATGGACAAATAGGACCCCATAAAATTGCAAAACTTCTGTAAGGCAAAGGACACTGTCAGTAAGACAAAATGGCAACCAACAGATTGGGAAAAGATCTTTACCCACCTTAAATCAGATAGGGGGCTAATATCTAATATATATAAAGAACTCAAGATGTTGGACTCCTAAAAACCTAATTACCCTATTAAAAAAATGGGGTACAGAACTAAACAAAGCATTCTCAATTGAGGAACACTGAATGACTGACAATCACCTAAAAAAATGTCCAACATCCTTAATCATCAGGGAAATGCAAATTGAAATAACCCTGATTCCACCTCACACCAGTCAGAATGGCTAAGATCAAAAACTCAGGTGACAGCAGATGCTGGCGAGGATGTAGAGAAAGAGGAACACTCTTCCATTGTTGGTGGGATTGCAGGCTGGTACAACCACTCTGAAAATCAGTCTGGAGGTTCCTCAGAAAATTGGACATAGTACTACCGGAAGATCCAGCAATACCACTCCTGGGTATATACCCAGAATATGTCACAACTTGTAATAAGAACACAAGTTCCACTGTGCTCATAGCAGCCTTATTTATGATTGCAAGATGCTGGAAAGAACCCAGATGTCCCTCAACAGAGGAATGGATACAGAAAATGTGGTACATTTACACAATGGAGTACTACTCAGCTATTAAAAACAATGAATTTATGAAATTCTTGTGCAAATGGATGGATCTGGAGGGCATCATCCTGAGTGAGGTAACCCAATCACAAAAGAACACACATGATATGTACTCACTGATAAGTGGATATTAGCCCAGAAGCTCAAAATACCCAACATACAATTTGCAAATACATGAAACTCAAGAAGGAAGACCAAAGTATGGGCACTTTGATCCTTCTTAGAAGGGGGAAAAAATACCCATGGGAGGAGTTATAGAGAGAAATTTCAGAACAGAGACTGAAAGCATGACCATAATCAACCACTAAAACCAGACACTTTTGAAGATGCCAACAGATCTTGCTGACAGGAGACTTATATTGCTGTCTCCTGAGAGGCTCTGCCAGTGCCTGACTAATATAGAAGTGGATGCTCACAGTCATCCATTAGACAGAGCACAGGGCCCCCAACAGAGGATCTAGAGAAAGGACCCAAGGAGCTGAAGGCATTTGCAGTCCCCTAGGAGGAACAACAATATGAACTATTAACCCCAGAGCTCTCTGGGACTAAACCACCAATCAAAGAAAACATAGAGAGACTCATGGCTCTAGCTGCATGTGTTGCTGAGGATGGCCTTATGGGTCCTTGTATTAGTCAGGGTTCTCTAGAGTCACAGATAGTCTCTATATAGTAAAGGAATTTATTGATGACTTACAGTCTGCAGTCCAAATCCCAACAATGGTTCAGTAGTAGCTGTGAATGGAAGTCC
>NC_034602.1:8863905-8868212 GCF_900095145.1 Mus pahari | reverse complement strand
TGGACTCGGAGATCTCCCTGTCTTAATCTTCTGGATTCAATCACCACTGTGTCTCAAGATCTTCATACCAAGATCCAAATCAGAAACTTCTATCTCCCAGTCTCCAGATTAGGTCCACTGGTGAGCCTTCCAATTCTGGATTGTAGTTCATTTCAAATATAGTCAAGTTGACAACCAGGAATAGCCACTACAGTCCTCAATGGGAGGAGAGGCCCTAGGTCCTGTGAAGGTCTATGCCCCAGTATAGGGTGATGCCTGGGATAGAAGCAGTAGTGGGTGTGTTGGGGAGGAGGGCTATGTGGGAGAGGATAGGGGATTTTCAGAGGGGAAACTTGGAAAGGGGATAACATTTGAAATGTAAATAAAGAAAATATCTAATAAAAAATTAGAAATAATGTATATTGTTCTTATAAGTTAGCTGAGAATATTTAAAACTTACAAATGTGAGAATCCATATTAATGTGATATTTGATTTCTTAACTTCTTTCTAGTAAGCGTAGAGGTGCAGTTATGTATTGTATCAAATATTCTTATCCTGTTACATTCTTTATACCCCATAAGTCTTTCTTTAAAAACCCCAATAAAGTGTATATTAGGAGAATGTCTAAGTTTATCTATTCTCAGATTTGCTGGTACCTCCTTTGTGTTCCACTTGTCTGTAAGTCACAGTCACGGAATGTGTAAGGCCTCTGTGCTTAACTCCTCCACAGTGTAAGATCATGTCACGTGCTGGAGGATCTTAGTGGGCCAAACCTTCTCTTTTGGGAAATATTTTCCCCATCAGACAAATGCAAACAATACCATATAAACATGCAAAACCAAGCACTTTGCCCTTTTATATAGCTTTGTTCATAACTAATGCTCTTCTCCCTCCATCACAGGTACAAGAGGTTTGAAAAGGCCTTTCTTCTAGCTGTTGACATTGGAGCTCGTGACCTGTTCATGGTAAGTCATTCCTAGGAATATTTTTTGTTCCTTCAGTTCTAAAGCTGAGTAAGTTGTCAGCTTTTGTGACCATTAAAAAGGATTAGTGTCATTTGCAGCCTTAGACACATGGAGTGAGGGCATTATTGCCCCCTGGCTTGCAGCATTGCCTTCAGGAAGGCAGTCAGTAGCTATCTAGTATCTTTTGACTTGTTGATATTTTCCTTGCCAGGGTCAGAGGATCTTTTATGTTTTCAAAGCATTTATGATTCTTGAACTTTTATCCTTATGAACCTTGATGTACAAGATTGACACCTTCCCATCTATTAAGTTTAAATGTCTTTCTTATCCATGCTCTGAGCAAGTCTGCAGTTATAGAAGCCAGAAAAATGGGGATGTGTGTTCCCGGGATATGACCACATTGTTGGACTGTCAGGTTTCAGTGAGAAGTAAGAGATTATGGATGCTTTACAGCTGCTTTGGCATAATTAGAGAGCCTAGTGAATGTGCAGGTGTGAGTAGGTCCACCACATGCTTGCTCTGCTGCTTGTCACTTGCCCGATGGGGAGATTACTGAGCTTCTTACAGACCCTGCCTGTGCTGATTGTTGGGTTCCTGGCTATTTCTTTTTGAGACTGTAATTTAATTATAATGCATCTATCTTCCCCTTCCTCCCTCCAACCCTCCGATCAGCTCCTCCCCACTCTGGGCTCTTATGAGAACTTTCACCCCAGTGAGATCTGATGAAGGAAGCAACAATTGCATTGTTATCAAGGAAACAGTAACACAAAAGTTTTTGCTGGTTCTGTGCACTGTGAAGATACTTCCATGAACTGTCGTTGCTTTTCCTATGTATAGAATTCATCACATTTGGTCATTGGTGTTTCTATTAAGTTTGGTATTAAAATTCTAAATTACAGATCACAAAATTTAAATTGAATATTCTCAAATCAATTTTACACACATTAATCGTGAAAAAATAGTAGTTGATTTCAAGAGAATAAACATTATATTTGCCATCTTCATTTTGCTCTCTACTCAGATTTACATGTGAGTATAGTGAGGAAGGTTTACTATTTTCATCCCAATGTGTCCTGCAGACATCATAGTGCCAGAGCTTTAATTATGCTCTTACTGTTCGTTCTTTCTTTCTCCCTCTTGTTATTCCAGTAGAGATATGTGGCCTTCCTCTCTCTCTTTCCTTTCCCATTTCCCCACCATTTCCCACTCTTCCCCCTCTTCCTCCAGCAGGATCTTAATATGTAGCCCTGACTTACCTGAAAGTCACTCTGTAGATCTACCCAAGTACTGGGATTAAAGGCATCCGTCCATATTTCTTATTTTATGCCTATAGTCCATCTACCCTTTATTGTTGTCATTGTTTGTCCATGTAAGAATGTGATTAGAATTGTAATATTTTTTGCTAGGCAAAAATTCTCTCTAAGAATATTATATTCTGTAATTCACTGCTTTATTAATTAGTAAATATTATTATCAAAACACCTTCTAAAGTATTTTCATATTTGTTTCAGCATTTAATCTGTTTAACCCAGTACCGATTTAGAGAAAGCATTTGTGTTCGTTCAAATCTCCTTAATCCACAAAGATTTTCTACTGATGGGTTAAAATAAGAGAAGAAGATGACTAGACTTTCTGATTTGGAAAAGTACAGACATTATTCAGAGTGCCGAACCTTCGCTCCTCCTCTAAGACACTGCCTTTAGCCAAGGCCTATTTTAAGAGATCTCAGAATAAAGCGCGTTGAGGCCTCAGAGCTCTGTTAAGTTTAGGAACGTACTATGTACTTTTGAGACTTGATGTTGAAATTATCTAAAAGAATTTATCATGTTTTCTTATAGATTGATTCCTACTGTTTAAATTTCATCTGGCTGGAGGTTCATAGATTATATTCTAAGAAATATTACCTCTTTTGAAAAATGAAAGTTTATAAAGTAAGCAGGATTATCTCTACTTGCAAAGGATTTATTATCTTTAAGCCATCTCTTCCTTAAGATTAAAAATAATACCAAAGAGACCACCAAAAAAAAAAAAAAGGCAAGAAGAAGAAGAAGTATCTCTGGGGAGGGATATAGCTCAGTTGGTAAAGTGTTTGTCAGGCATGCGCAAGGTCCTGAGTTAGATGGTCACCACTCAAACTAGGTGTGGTGGCACACTCTTGCCATGCGAGCACCTGCGAGCTGGGACAAGAGGACAAAAGTCAAACTTATCCTTGGTTTGCATAGCAATTTGGAGGCCAACCTGGGCTACACAAGACTGTCTGAAAACACAAAAGCAAAAATAAAAAGGATCGGGTAACTTCAAAAGGGAGTTTTTTCTGTGCAATCTGTTGGTGGTTAGCATAGGTGTGAAGCCTGACATGACTGTGGTGATGGAAAACAGACGACTGAAACTAGAGAGGCCTCAAGTGTGAGCTGGAGGTCAGCTAGTGTTCACAGCCATGCGAGCCCTTTTTGGAGAGCACTCAGTAGTATTTCTCTTTGCAAGCCTTATAGTTATCTTTCAGCGAGTCGACACTGCCACCATAGAGTGACAGCAGCCACATGTACAGTGAGTGTCAAAGTATTTATGTAAAGGTTCATTTGTAACAATTTTAATATGATAACATTTTCTTTTTTCTCAGTTCTACCTTTATTTTTAAAAATATAAACAGAATCCTGACATGTGTGTTGATCACAAGCTTGCTTTTTTCACATAAATGTGCAGCGCTCCCTCATAGCTACCTATGGGTGCATGTATGCATTCTATTCATAATTGACTAAAACATTTCCTTCCTTCCTGTTTTCACCCCTCCCACATCCTCTTTTTCTTTCTTCTTTGACTAGAGATCAAAGTGAGGTCTGTTACATGCTAGTTGAATGTTCGACCATCATATTACTTTGACATCTCTGTGACCATAATATTTTTATTCCTCCTTCACTGTCAGTTTATTAATTTATTTATTTACATTTAAAAATTGAAAATATTCTTTTTTATACAATATATTCTGATCATAGTTTCCCCTCCTTTATTACTCCGAGTTCTTCCTTGACTCTCCTATCCTCTGGATCTACTCTCTGTCCCTTACTAGCAAAGAACAAGCTTCTTTTTGTTTTTTTTTTTAAATTTAAGTATGACTTTATTGAAAATATCAAGTCCATAATTCACTTAGTTTAGATCTCTATTTGCTTTTAGATTTTTCCACTATTAAATCAGTTCTTTGTTAAAACTTGGATTTCTAAATAAATCATTCATAATATTTGATAAGGAGTTAGTAAATGACTTTTTTGACTTTTTTATTATTATTATTTTCTTTATTTACATTTCAAATGCAATCACGAAAGTTCCCTATACCCCCCCCACCCCTGCTCCCCTACCCACCCACT
>NC_034602.1:8856000-8863894 GCF_900095145.1 Mus pahari | reverse complement strand
TTTCTCAGCATCCAATGAGATGATCATGTGGTTTTTGTCTTTGAGTTTGTTTATGTAGTTGATTACATTGATGGATTTCCTTATATTAAACCATCCCTACATCCCTCGGATGAAGCCTACTTGGTCATGATAGATGATCATTTTGATGTAAAGAACAGGCTTCTAAGTATCACAACCAAAGATGACAAAATAAAATATAAGACAAAGCAAAACATACCATGTTGAAGGAAAAACTATCTTATTACATGGAAACCCACTAGGTGGAAAAGAATCTCAAGAGCAGGCACAGGAATCAGAGCCCCACTCATTCTCACAGTCAAGAGTCCCCTGAAAATACTAAGCAATGGCTATTCTATCTATGCAGAGGAACTGGTGTAGACCCATGTAGGCACTGTGCTTTCTGCTTCAGTCTCTGAGCTCCTATGTGCATTGCTTGGTTGATTCAGAGGACCTGTTCTCCTAGTGTCTTCCATCACCCCTGGCTCTTATATTCTGTCTGACTCTTCTTTGTAGGATTCTCTGAACTCAGAGGGCAGGTATTTGATGGAGACCTCCAATTTACACTCTCTGCATAATATCTGGCTCTGGGTCTCTGCATCTGTTCCTATCTGCTGCCCTGGTGAAGCCTCTCTGATGATGTCTAGATAAGGCACTGATCTATGAGTGTAGCAGAGTAACATTAGGAACCATTTTATTGTGTTTGTTTGCTTGTTTTTTAAGATCAGTAGTGTTTGGTTTTACCCTAGTTCTCTGAGCCATCTAGTGTCTGGTTCTTTATTATTATTAATTATTATTATTGTTGTTGTTGTTATTATTATTAGATATTTTCTTCATTTATATTTCAAATGCTATCCCAAAAGTCCCCTATACCCTCCCCCATAAAACATTTTCAAGTGTTGCATTAAAAAATAAACTGTGATTTTCCCTACACTGCTTTAAACTAGAAGAAAAAGCATCTTGTCTTTAGTGACATTTGGCTGCCTGCCATTATTTGCCTACTCCTCACTTAGAGGGAGACCTGAGGCTGCAGTGTGCAAAATAGGGTGTAAACCAGTTTTCAGGGTAATGGTTAAAGTGGCAGAGGTGGGTCACCAGGTCTGTCTCCTCAGATCACTGCCCTCATATTGACCTTTTAAAAATAATATCCAGGTTTGTTAGTTCAGTTCCAAATTCAGCTATTGGCAGTGTGGGTTGTATAGGTTACCTATCCCTGTTTGTTTCCACTTTATTGTCTGCAACTTGGCAACAATGCTTGAATTGCCTAAGTATAAGACAAGTGAACATATCTGAAGTGTCTGGCATACTGTACTGACTTGAAAACTCAAGTTTCTAGTCTATTTTTTTTACTGCTCATTTCCCAAATCTTTGTATAGTATTTAATTATAAGGTGTGTGTGTGTGTATGTGTGTGTGTGTGTGTGTGTGTGTGTGTGTGTGTAAAAGATCAGTAATGTTGGGCTTCAGACAACCATTGAAATTTATATGTTTGTAAATTGTTTTTACTTGATAGCTTAGAATCACTCAAGACATCCTTGTTTTATAATCTGTTCTATTAACATAGAAAAAAAGGAGATTTATTATACTTGAATTAATCTACAATAATGGTAGCATTTGAAACAACTGCAGAAAGATTCAGTAGTCATGTTGATGGCCCAGCATTCTTTTTTTTTTTTTTCATGTTGAACACCTTTAATTTACTTTATAGAAATCAATACAAAAGGCAAAAGGTAAAAGCTACAGATACACTGGGAATGGTGGCACATACTTGCCATTTCATATCTTGAAGACAAAAGCAGGGGGATCACAACTTTGAAATCTGCATAGGCTAAATAGTGAGTTCTTAGGTTAGTCTGGCTTGTGTAGTAAGATCCAGTCTCAAAAAATAACCAGACACACACACACAAACAAACAACAAAAACAATAGTTGCCTAGATGGCTCACTGTGTAGGAGTATCTGATGCTAGGTTAACATGGAGCTTCTTTACTTTTTTTTTTTTTTTTTTTTTTTTTTTTAAATTTTCTTTATTTACATTTCAAATGCTATCCCGAAAGTTTCCTATACCCCTCCCCCCACCCACTCCCACTACTTGGCCCAGGCCTTGCCTTGTGCTGCGTCATATAAAGTTCCAGCATTCTTCATACCAAAGAATATTCTGTTATGTAAATAAATAGCGAGTGAATAACAAAACACCAGAGTTAAAGACTAGGATAAATCACAACAAGACATTTCAAAAATAAAAATTTTAAATGATCCATAAACACAGAAAATGTTCAAGGTCATTAGTAGTGAAACCATGGACTCTCTAATCACTTTATGGGAGTAAGCACCAATAAGCTTTTCTCTTCTTTTGTTTTCTTCTGTTTTCTTTTCTTTTCTTTTTGAATTTTCATCAGAAAAATTTAGGCTATACACGTACAAATATTTTTTGTGGACTTTCTTTTGTATTCTGTTGTTCCATAGTTCTGCCTTTGTACCAGGATCATGCAGCTTTCTTTGTGTAGTATATTTATAGTTAGTTTTGGAATTGGGTTGTTTTAGGTATCTGGGATTCTTTGGGATTGCACATGAATTTTAGGATGCATTTTCTGTTTTTGCAGACATATTATTGAAGCTTGGATAGAATTGCATCAGTTACTTTAGGTAAAACTGACATCTTTCTGTATTTATTTTTCCTTTTTTATTGATTCCCAAATGGTAATCTTACATCATGTACCCCAATAGTGCTCCCCTCCTAGTCTTCCCATGTCTGCCCCTCTTTCCTGTGCTCTCTACGTGCCCCCTAAGGAAAAAGAAAGGAAAAAGACAAAAACGTCCATTTTGTGTTGTCCATATACTCACTAGTACATAGTCAAACTGCTAGTGGCCAAACCTCAAGGGAAAGGTGAGTCTTTTCCCTTGCCCAGGCCACCACTGCACCACTATGCATGGGCCAATGGAGAGTGGGGCCAGCTTTCCTGTGCCCAAGCCACTGCTGGAGCCACTGTGCTGTCAGTTGTGAGGGTCAGGGCCAGCTCTCCTATATCTACACTATGCAAACAAGAGGCAAGGCCAGCTCCCCAGTGCCCATGGATATCAACATGGCTTCAGTTGACAGCCCAGACCACAATCTTCATGTCCTGTGGTGCTGTCATGGGCCACAGACATCAACATGGCTCCTGCTGTATCAGGACCACTGATCCACTCGTGGCCCTCAGCTGCTGCATGAATCACAGGCTTCAGTGTGACTTCAGGTAGCCACACATTCCACTCACATGCAGATGGCTTTCTGTGCCAGCAGAGCCTGAGGACGGTACCAGGGCAGCAGGTAGCAGGCCACATTGCATATGCCCACATGGATCTTGAGCTTCATCTCAGCCTGGAACAGCAGCGTGGGCCACAGACACTAAAATGACCTCCAGTGGCATCCTGATGAGGGCCATAGTGGTCCTTTGAGGATGCCCAATCCAGAAAGTAAGCCTTTCCTCATCTTGGGCCTCCACTGTTGCTCAGAGCCAGGATGGTTCTGTGGCTGGGTGGTGTGGTCAGTGGCTGAGTCTGTGTCTGTATAAGCTCCAGGATGCTGTACACCAGCACCATACACTCTGATTTTCTGTTTTTTTCCATCTCTCCATAACATATTTGTTCATCATAGCAGGTTCACAAAGGTGGGGCAGTCTGGTTGGCTTCTTCCACCTGCATCCACCTGTAGTGGTTTTCTAAGTTTCTCTACATGTGTACATTGCATGTTGAGCCCATTTCTCCTCATATTCTATTCCCTCCTCATCCCATTTCCACTGCTTCCTTAAATCTCCATAGTTTTAGTTTTACTTTCATATCATATATATAAAACTTTATTATCTGTATAATATCTAGGAACTTCAAATGAGGGAAAACATAATTTGATTTTTTCATATTCAATTGATGTAATTATCCTTACTTATATCCATTTTCCTGCAAACAAATTGACCTCCTTCTACTTGGTCTTGATGCTTAATAATGCTTTCTACTATGTGTATTTTTGTTTTGGTTTGGTTTTTTTGTTTGCTATGATTGGTTGATTCTTTCAATTCCAGAATTTCTGTGTGGCTCATTTTCAGGGTCTGAATTTCTTTACTGATTTTTTTTCCTTGATGTTTTCTGCAAGTTAATGGTGATAATGGTAGTAATTTTCTTGTCTAGATACTCAATTAACTTCCTAACATTCTTCTTTAGGCTTCAAATTAGTTCCCTACATTTGAGTTCTCTTTGTGGCCATTGATCCCTTTTCACTGCATAGGACTCTGGCATCTTTCACAATTCATCTGTCTACCCACTATTCTCCATTATTGAGAAGTTGTCAGCTGAGAAGGGATCTCAGTAGAATGTTGCCTTAAGGTTTTCTGGTTATTGTTGTTGGGTTTTTGCATATCTGATGGAATATATGTTTCCTCCAAATCGTAGGCCACCCCCACCCACAACCACACACATACTATTCTCACAAATAGAACAAATATTTGTTTTACTTCACATAAATCCTGATGGCTTGTCTTTGCTTGGATATATATTCACAGGGAAGCCAATTACAGCAACACTGCAACAAGTGCTCCAGTTTCACAGCAACCTCAAGACTTAAAAAAAAATGATGAACAAAATAATTGGGTGGGTTTCTTACTAAAAACAGGAGCTATCTGCAAAAGAGGAGGCAAGGGAGTGGGGAGACAAGAGGAATGAAGGACACCAGAAGAGCAAGGTCCCCTAAGTAAACTGAGGGAAGTTCCTGGGAACTCAGGTGCCCTACACAGACCTCTGCATATATACTGGTTTTCAACTTAGTACTTTGATGGGACTCCTGAATGTGTGAATGAATGGGTCTCTGATTCTTGTGCCTGTTCTAGGAGCTCTTTTATTTATCTGTTGGCTTAGGTTCTCAAACTTTGATATGATGGGTTTTAGTTCATCTTATATTTTATATTGTTACATTTTGTTAATATCTCTTAGTTATTTTTTATTATTTTCTTTTTTAACTCAAAATGGTTTTTATTTTTTTGTTTTTTTAATCTTTTTACATTAGTTTTTTTTATTTACATTTCAAATGCTATCCCCATACCCTCCCCCCAACCCTGCTCCCCTACCCACCCACTCCCACTTCTTGGCCCTGGCCTTCCCCTGTGCTGGGGCATATAAAGTTTGCAAGACCAAGGGGCCTCTCTTCCCAATGATGGCTGATTAGGCCATCTTCTGCTACATATGCAGCTAGAGACACGAGCTCAGGGGGTACTGGTTAGTTCATATTGTTCCACCTACAGGGTTGCATCCCCCTACAACTCCTTGGGTACTTTCTCTAGCTCCTCCACTGGGGACCCTGTGTTGCATCCAATAGCTGACTGTGAGCATCCATTTCAGTGTTTGCCAGGCACTGGCATAGCCTCACAAGAGGCCGATATATCAGAGTCCCTTCAGCAGAAACTTGCTGGCATGTGCATTAGTATCTGGGTTTAGTGGCTGATGATGGGATGGATCCCCGGATGGGGTAGTCTCTGGATAGTCCATCCTTTCATCTTAGCTCTAAATTTTGTCTCTGTACCTATATCCTTTCATGGGTATTTTGTTCCTTATTTTGTTATTGTTATCTCTTAGTTATCTTTGTTATTTTCCTGTTTGTTGCTAATGAAAGACAGAAAGCAAGTGGATCTGATTAGGAGAGGAGTTGGAGAGGAACTGGGAGGAGTAGAGAGAGGGGAAACTGTATTCAGATTATATTGTGTGGGGAAAGAATCTATGTTTAATAAAAGGTGGAGAGAGATAGGAGCTATAATTTAAAAATACAAGCTTGGAAAGTTTAAAATTTTTGAATTAAAAAATCAAGGTTACAAAAATTATAGAAAAAAATTACTCATTAGGTTTACAAAAAATCAGACTGATTTAGAAAAGGTCAATTAATTTAAAGACAGATGAATAGAAATAATAAAATCTCAAAAATAACAAAACAAACAACAAAATGAGCAATATAAATGACTTGCAGAATTAGAGTCATGTCTTTAGTAGGAGCTTCATGAAAGCATGGCCTATAGATTCAAAGACCCCAGTGAACTCAGATACAAGGAAGCAGTTTCCAGGCATGTCCTATCAACATTGCATACATAATATAAAAGCTGTTATGCAGAAATTAAAAATAACTGCAAAAAATACCAGTAACTAATGTAAATTACAATTGCCGTTGACTAGAAAGTACATGCCAAGAGTTAATGGGGCATCTTTTAATGTGTTGAAAAGCATTAAAGCTCTGAACACAAAATGTATCCAGTGAGAGTATCCATAGGTGAGAGTAAAGTGAAGATAATTTTAAATAAACCAGAGAAAATAAGTGCAGCAAAAATAAATAAAGGTGTGGATAAAACATTTAAATCAGAACTTGGATAACATCAAAGCTTTGGAAATGGGAAGCATGAGAATTAATAGTCTTTTCATTTCACTGTTCTTCAATGCATACTTGACATATTAATTGAAATTTAAATGTTTGAGTTGTGTAGCATGTTATTATTATTATTATTATTATTATTATTATTATTATTATTATTTTGGTTTTTTTCGAGACAGGGTTTCTCTGTGTAGCCCTGACTGTCCTGGAGCTCACTCTGTAGACCAGGCTGGCCTCGAACTCAGAAATCCACCTGCCTCTGCCTCCCAAGTGCTGGGATTAAAGGTGTGTGCCACCACACCCGGCTGCATGTAATTATTTAAAAACAATGCACACTATTACCAGCTTGGCACCAGCTGGTGGTCTCCAGCCCAGTACATAGCCCAAGACTGAGTCCTGTATGTTCCCCCTAGCCAACGCCTCTCACACCAATGCTGGAAATTCTTAGGCAAATGGATGGATCTGGAGGATATCATCCTAAGTGAGGTAACCCAATCACAAAAGAACACACATGATATACACTCACTGATAAGTGGATATTAGCCCAGAAGCTCAGAAAACCCAAGATACAATTTGCAAAACACATGAAACTCAAGGAGCAGGAAGATGAAAGCGTGGATATTGTGATCCATAGAAGGAGTTACAGAGACAAAGTGTGAAGCAGAGACTGAAGACATGACCATCCAGAGACTGCCCCACCTGGGGATCCATCCCATAAACAACCACTAAAACCAGACACTATTGTGGACGCCAACAAGAGCTTGCTGATAGACCCCTGATATAGCTATTTCCTGAAAGGCTCTGCTAGTACCTGACAAATACAGAAGTGAATGCTCACAGCCAACCATTGGACGGAACACAGGATCCCAAATGAAGGAGCTAGAGAAAGGACCCAAGGAGCTAAAGGGGTTTGCAGCCCCATAGGAGGAACAACAATATGTATTAACTAGTAACCCCAGAGCTCCCTGGGACTAAACCACCAACCAAAGAAAACACATGGTGGGACTCATGGCTCCAGCTGCATATGTAGTAGAGGATGGCTTAGTTGGTTATCGATGGGAGGAGAGGCCCTTGGTCCTGTGAAGGTTCTATGCCCCAGTTTAGGGGAATGCCAGGGCCAGGATGTGGGAATGGGTGGGTTGATGAGCAAGGGGACGGGGGATGGGATAGGGGAAAAAATAAAGTTTCAGAAAAAAGGAAAAAAAATTTCTATCTAAAAACAGAAAAAGATAAATAAAACAAGCAGCAAGATTTTAATTTTAATCCCTAACATATACATTAAATTGAATTTAAAAAATGTTTATACCTTCCTGCTAAAATGTAAACATTGTCTCTTTTAAAGTTTAGAAGACCCTGCCTGATATAGCAGCCTCTTGTGAGGCTATGCCAGTGCCTGGCAAACACAGAAGTGGATGCTCACAATCAGCTATTGGATGGAACACAGGGCCCCCAATGGAGGAGCTAGAGAAAGTTCCCAAGGAGCTGAAGGGGTCTGCAACCCTATAGGTGGAACAACAA
>NC_034602.1:8846963-8855930 GCF_900095145.1 Mus pahari | reverse complement strand
TTATGTTCAATGTGCAATTCTTTACTTATATTCAGGATATACTTTATTATTGTAATATACATAAATTCAAAGTAAAGATTACAAAAATGTTAATAGACAAAAACTCCTACAAAGTCATTGTGAACACATATATTAGTTACTAGAGATAAGGGTTTCACAGCATCCACGAGTTTTAAAGAAAAGATTAGCAAAATGTCCAGAGGGGTGTTCTCATNAGAAATAAATACAAATTTAGAATATCAACCATTTGGAAAAATTTATAAAGTTGGAATTCATAACTCTATAATTCCAAAAATTACAGAAATGCTTGCTTGATAAATATTTATNGTGGTAAAAGTTTATCAAAAACATAACAATAAACAGTTGTGTACAAGGTAGCTGAGCTTCAAATACTTGAAATAAAAGTTGAGAAACTGAAAAAAAGTAGATCTAATAGTTCATAGAAAAAGTGCGCATAGATATATAAATATTTAAAATATGTGATACTAGTTTTGAGGTTTAGGAAGCTATATAATCCAACATTATTTTTAACATCTGCAGAATTCACATTATTTTCATTTATTCATCAAAGTAACTGTATATTGAGCCATATGATGAGGCATGAAACATTTTTAAAATTTATACATGAAACCAAAGGAATTGAGTTATAAATCAGTAATATTCTATACCTCTGAGTTGTATGAGTATTTTCAAATTAAATCACAGTTGTTAAAAAACTGAATTTCAGAAGAAATCACAAAAGAAATTTTAAAAATTATTTCAAATGAATTTTATGAGAACCACAACATAACAATGTCTGGGGTGATGATTTACCCATACAGGTACATGTGTAAGAAAGTAGAAAAATCTAATTGAAAATTTAAATGTAACACTTGAATTAGAAAGTCACAGTTTGGCAAATATCGTGGTTATAATGGAGTAAGGTGAAAGTTACTAATGGATTCTATAACTGGCGAAAGGTTTAGCAGAAACAAGTTATTTAAAAGTTATCAAAATATTTCTTAAAATATTATAATAGGTGTGTGTTACTTATAAAGGAAACACAAGTAACTGCAATGAAGAAAATTGGCAATCGGTATGTAAATCAATCATATCTCATCAATAACAGATCAAATAGTTCAGTGTGCTGGTGATGCACTCCTTGGGAGGCAGAGACAAGAGAAACAAGTTTGAGACCATTCTGGACTACAAATGCCAAAGTAATAATGTAATTATAACAATAAAGCAAACATGGAACAAATAAAAATTGTTTGCCACCATGTGTATTAAGCAAGAACACAGTATCCTGTGACTTGCCTGCCAAAAGGTAAAAACTGAATCCCAAACTGAGGGTCATTCTTATAAGTAGCCTTTACTCTTAAAAAACGTGATGGTCGCCTAAAGGAGACTTGGAGTCATCACCAAATGCATCCAAAGTGTGTCAATTGGGTATAAGAAACAGCCAAGAAGGAAACTTCACTGTTGTGTGGGTGCAAGTTATCAGTGCTAGTTTCATATTTTGATGTTTCGGTTCTGTAGGAAACGTAAGAGTAACCTCTGAGCTGTATTTGAAACTTGGTGGCAGCTAGAGATTATTTTTAAAATATGTATCTTCTTTTACTGAAGCAGCTCTAGATTCTTCACTGTCCCTATTTTCTCTGGGTGGAAGCTGTGTGGCTTGAAAGTCTATTGCTCTGGTCACAACGTGCTGCTTCTAGCGTCTTGTCTTTGGAACATTATTTTAAGTTTGAAAATTCAGGTAGCCCCTCCAAAGCAATTATTATCATGACATAAGAGATAATCATTTTGCTATGCTCATTGTGGCAGAAAAGCCACCCAAGTTTGCTTCTCTGGCCCCATCTTGGATGGCATGATGATGAGTGTGCCTTCCGAGCATCCTCATGTTGGCATCTCTAACTACCTTGGCCACTGGCACAAGGCCAGTTGGAATGTCAAATGTACCATCTGATAATGCTATAAAAAGACCTATAACTGCCGCTCTCCAGCCATCTGTGCCTTCCCTTGGCATAATACTGTTGGGTAGTTTGTCTTCCATTGGCATGGTTTTGTAGGCGGCTTACATCTGCTATTCCTAGGCACTTGCTTGGTGATCAAGTTGACATAGAATTGCTTCTTTGGCACTCTTTTCACACAGAGGAGGTTTATACCTGCTAAGTTCTGAAATAAGACATGGTGTTTGTTTAACCCATTAAAATTGCAATTTTCAATGTTATGAATCCATGTGCCTTTCTGGACTCTAGTGACTCAAACTGAGCTTAAACTTTCAAATTTGAGTTCTAGTCAGAAGTCTTGACGCAGAAAAGTTACTTATACATGAAGAACACTTTCTATAGGATAGTCAATTGAGTAAACAGACTAAATCTCTCGTCCTGTGCCAGATCTCTGGAAATTGTAGTGTGTGTGTGTGTGTGTGTGTGTGTGTGTGTGTGTGTGTGTGTGTGTGTAAGTTTTATAAATTGAATCAATATAAGAATTTTTGATGAACCAAAAGTTGTGAGAATCCACTGAACCATATGATGGACAAAGAGAGATTAAGAAAGCTGGTAGCAAGTGTTAAGAAGAGAAGACCGCTGCCAATGTTGAAGGAACATCCAGAGCGTCATGCCCTGGAGAGAGGACACTATGAATGGGAAAGTTTTCATCCACAGCAAAGATGGATCCTTGGGATGCTTCAATACTAACAGGAAGGTAAGTAAATAGAGAAAAATCACAAGGAGAAACTGGGTCAGACTCAGTTCTATTTAAGGAAATAGGATTATGAGTGTTAAGAATTTAAGGATATTCAGCAGAAGACTAGAATTTCATGGTGTTGTGTACTAAATTGTGACGTTCTTCCAAAAATTTCACATGTGGAACTTCTAAACATAACCATTAAGGTGGGTAAGGTTTAGGGCCAGTAGCTATCATCCAATATGCTGTCTTTATAAGAAGAGACTTCAGAGAGATAGGTGCAGATAGAAAAATCATAGCCATCCATAACCGACAGGCAGGTTCTTTTTTTTTTAATTTTTAAGGTTTATGTGTGAGTGTTTTGCCTTGTGTATATATGTGTGTTCACTATGTGTATGCCTGGTGCCCCTGGAGTCTTAAAGAGTCATGGATAGTTGGAGTTATTGATGGTTGTGAGCCACTATGTGGGTGCTGGGAACTGAAGCCAAGTCCTTTGCAAGAGGATCAAATACTCTGAGCCATCTCCCCAGATCATACCAACAGATTCTTAATTTCCAGCTTTCAGCTGACTTCATTAGTGGAAAGTACCTTGAATATAATAAGCTCTTTAGATTCTGAGTCATGGTCACAAAGCCAAGGATTACTGACCTTCAGAAACTGTGAAATAATGTTCTAGGTTGCTTTAGTTTCATCTACCAAATTTGGGTAATCTGTTAGTTGTGGCAGACAAAACTAAGATACTTCGGTATAGAATAGCTGATAATAGAAGTAATTCAACAAATAGACATAATACTCTGTGTGTTAGAGAGAGACAGAGAGAGAGAGAGAGAGAGAGAGAGAGAGAGAGAGAGAGAGAGAGAGACAGAGACAGAGACAGAGACAGAGACAAAGACAGAGACAGACAGAGAGACAGAGAATGAGAGTGAGAGAGAATAAATGAATGAATGAAAAGAGAATAAAAGAGAGTATGTGTGAGTGAGTGATTCACTCTGTAACACTGGCTGACCTAGAACGTGTTATGTAGAATAGGTGGCCGTGTCCAGATGGCATGATATCTCAGGAATAGAGACTTACATTCAAACTGTAGGAGGCAACAGCAAGGCCAGTCTAGCAATAGCTCATATTGTTTGGGGAATCTCTTAGACTACCCTGAACAACTCAAAATGGGGATTCTCATACCTGGTATTGGAATATTTATTAGTATATGTCTCTTGGGGAAAGCTTTATTACCCCAAGTGGCATAACTTCATTAAAAATATATATGTATATACATATACTTATATGGATAATATATAATTTTAGGTAAGCAAAAATTAATATGATTATGGCTTTTTCAGACATTCTTGGAGTTTTTCTCTTTTATCCTTCTGCTTCCTTATTGACTTCCTTTCCCCTGCTTCCCTCTTTCAGGCTTATATTTTCAAAACATACTTTAATAAAGGTTCTTAAATGCTTTAAAATCCCTCTAGCCCTCCACCCATCAGAGATAGTGGAAAATAGGGCAAAGATGATGTGGACCTGTTTAGAAATAATTCTTAGGAGCAAATCTAATCTGTATTGTCAGGATATTAGCCGTTCAGTTCACACAAATCATCAGTGGCAGCTCAATCCACTCAAAAACATAATTCACAAATCAGGAACTACAGTTCAATCCAGAAGAAACTGTGAGGCTCTGCCCATCGGCTTGAGTCTGTAGAAGCTGAAACACCACCAGAAGTTCTTTAGTATGTCCTTTCTCTATGAAGTCACGGAAAATGATGACCAGCAAAAAGTGGCAAGGCATACCAATACCACACAGCATTCACCATATGTTGTGTTATATTTATACCCTTTCCAAACATTACGTGTTCTCTCAAGCATCTGCACTAGCAAAACATCACATGCCCTTTTCCCAGGCAGCTTCCAGAAAGGCACCATGTGTTTGTTCTTAGCAAAACATCCTCCATGTATCTGCTTAAACAAAAACATCATCTCACAAGACAGTTTCCAGAAAAACATCACATGACACAACTGACTCTCCAAAGAAACCAGAAATTTCTACTTCACCCTATGCCTGTTTACCAGTTCTCCTGTCCTATCGCTTGTATCCTGCTATTCCTCTAACATTCGCCCCAACCTCCCTGCATGGTCAATTTTCATTCCCTTGTTTCTTCTTCTAACTAAAGGTTACATACTCATATCTGAAGATTTAGAGTTAGGAACCATAGATGAGAGAGAACACAGTGTTTCTCTTTCTGGATTACATCAGTTAATATTTTCTTGTCCCACTTACTTATTTGCACATTTTCTGATTTCATTCTTCTTTACAAATGAACGCAATTCCATGATGTGTAAGTACCACATTTTCATGGTCTTCTGTCTTTTGAAGGACACTTGGACAGTTGGCTTTTATTTCTCAACCATGTAGCTAGATGGGTAGTGGAGTTGGATGTTGAGTCATTTGCTCAGATGCCAAGGAGTTTATGTTTATCATTTTGAGAGTTCTCCATTCTGACTTTGATGGTAGCTACACCGATTGGCAGATGCTCCCACCAACAGTTAGTGGGGTCCTCCTTTCCCCACACTCCCTCCAGCATTTGTTGCCACCTTTTCTCTTGATCCTAGTCATTCTTACTGGGGTAATGAAATCTCAGATTTATTTTGTTTTACATTTCTTTAATTGCTAAGGATGATCAACATTTATGTGATATTTCTTAGCCAGTTGTTTTCTTTTTTGAGAACTCTCTGCTCATTTTCTTTTTTAAATTCTTAATTGAAAAGAGTTTTATTCATACAGTAATATTCTAATCACAGTTTTTCTTCTACCAATACCTCCCATATCTTCCCTGTTGCATTCCCATCCATACTCTCCTTCCCTCCTTCCCTCTTTCCCTCCTTCCGTCCCTCCCTCCCTCCCTCCCTCCCTCCTTTTCCTTCTGATTAGAAAACAAAAGGTTAGATAAAACAGACAGTCAAACCAGAATAAGATAAAATAAACTAATGGGGGGCGGGGAGAGACAGAGAAAAAGCACAAGAAATGCATATGGATACAGATACACTTGCTTACGCAGAAATCTCATGAAAATGCGAAATTGGAAACCATAGTACATAAGCAAAACGTAAGGTAGAAAATACCCAGATGTTAAGGAACAAAATGCCTGACAAAATGCCATTAATTTAGTTTTGTGTTGTCCACCAACTGCTGGGCATGGGATTCACACTTAAGTATGATTTATATCTCCTCTATGACTCTGTTGGAGAGGACAATTTTTTTTTTCATTGCAAGTGGTTGTTAACTGGAGATACCTTCTAGATTAGGGATGTGGCCTTGTGTCCACTTCTCTCATTGGGACCCCATCTTGGTTAGGCATGTGTAGGCCTGTGCATCCTGCTACTGTCTATGACTTCTCATGTGTATCAAGCCTAGTGTGTCTGGAAGGCCTGATTTCTTTGCCTTTTCCATCCTCACTGGCTCTTACAATCTTTCCTTCTATTCTTCTACAGAATTCCCTGAGCTGTGATGGGGACATCTAATAAAGACATCTTTTTTGTAGTGACCATTTACTCTCTGCTCATTATACAGTTGTGGGTCTCTGTATTTGTTCCCATCTAACAAAGGAAGAAGCATCTGTGATGATGACTGATTAAAACACTGAATGTTATTAGAAGTAATATATTTGTTATGTTCCATTATCACAGTTGTTTTTCATCTGTTTCACAGGGGTCACCTAAGACCATTGGAAAACACAGATAAATTTTGCCTCATGACTCAGAACAGTAACAAAATTACAGTGATGAAGTACCAACTAAAATAATTTTATGGTTGGGGACCACCACAACATGAGGAACTATATTAAAGAATCATAGCATTAAAAAAAATCGAGAAGCACTGCTTTAACATACCAGTAATATTTGGTTTTTCCCTAGGCCTATGGCCTATGTAGTCTCAGATTCTTGGCCATCTGAGCAGTGTCAGGCATGAGTTCCATCTCATGGAGTGGCCTTAAATCCACTCAGATATTGATTGGTTCCCACACCTTTCATGCCACTATTGTATCAGCCTATCATGCAAACAGGTCACTATTGAGAGAAGCGTTTGTGGGTGGGTGGTGTTTGCTCTGGTAGTATACAGAGTCCAGTCTTCCAGTATCATGAACTTTGCTCAGTAGGAGTGAAGTCTGTCCTATTTTCCTTAATGGGTCATTTGTATTTTTAAGTATTTGCTTTTGGATTCTTTATATATCCTGGATATTAGGTAAATGGGCTGGAATAGATTCTCCCATAATGTGGATTTCTTCATGTGCTTTATTGTTTATTTAGCTATACCAAAGCTTTTTTAGTTTTATGTGGCCCAACTTGTCAGCTGTTCACCTTAGTGAAGTCCTATTCAGAGCATTCTCTTCTATATTAGATCAATGTTTCACTTTCACATTGAGGTCATTGATCCATTTGGAGTTAGTTTTGTGCAAGGCATGGATATGCATTTTGCCATCTTAATTCACCAGTACCATTAGTTTGAGACACTGTATTTTCTCCAGTGTGTATTTTTAGCATCCTTGTCAAATATCAGATGGCTGTATTGACATACAGTCATGTTGAGTTCATTTCTTTTGTTTCAGTATTTACCTGCCAATCTTTATCCTCTTTTTGATGTTCTTTTTTTTTATTATTATTAGATATTTTCTTCATTTACATTTCAAATACTATCCCAAAAGTCCCCTATACCCTTCCCCTGCCCTGCTCCACAACTCCTGTTTCCTGGCCCTGGCATTCCCCTGTACTGGGACATATAATCTTCACAAGACCAAGGACTCCTCCCAATGATGGCCGACTTGGCCATCTTCTGCTACATATGCAGCTAGAGACATGAGCTCTGGGGGTACTGGTTAGTTTGTATTATTGTTCCTCCTATAAGGTTGCAGACCCCTTCAGCTCCTTGGGTAATTTGTCTAACTCCTTCATTGGGGGACCTGTGATTCATCCAATAGATGACTGTGAGCATCCACTTCTGGAGTTGCCAGGCACTGGCATAGACTCACAAGAGGCCGCTGTATCAGGGTCCTGTCAGCAAAATCTTGTTGGCATATACAATAGTGTTTGGGTTTGGTGACTATTTATGGGATGGATACCTGGGTGGGGCAGTCTCTGGTTGATCTTCATTCTATCTCAGCTCCAAATGTTGTCTCTGTAACTCCTTCCATTGGCATTTTGTTCCCCATTCTAAGGAGGAACGAGTATCCACACTTTGGTCTTCCTTCTTCTTGAGGATCATGTGCTTTGCAAATTGTATCTTGGGTATTCTAAGTTTCTGGGCTAATATTCACTTATCAGTGAGTCAATATCATATGTGTTATTTTGTGATTGGTTTACCTCACACAGGATGATATCCTCCAGATCCATCCATTTGCCTACAAATTTCATGAAGTCATTGTTTTTAATAGCTGAGTAGTACTCCATTGTGTAAATGTACCACATTTTCTGTATCCATTCCTCTATTGAGGGACATCTAGGTTCTTTCCAGCTTCTGGCTATTATAAGGCTTCTATGACCATAGTGGAGCATGTGTCCTTATTACAAGTTGGAATATCTTCTGGGTATATGCCCAGGTGGAGGTATTTCTGGATCCTCTGGTAGGAGTACTATGTTCTATTTTCTGAAGAACCACCAGACTGATTTCCAGAGTGGTTGTACCAGTTAGAAATGGAAGAGTGTTCCTCTTTCACCACATCCTTGCCAGCATCTGCTGTCACCTGAATTTTTGATCTTAGCCATTCTGACCGCTGTGAGGTGGAATTTCAGGGTTGTATTGATTTGCATTTCCCTGATGATTAAGGATGTTGAATGCCAGGTCCAGGAAGTGGGAGTAGATGGGTTGGGGAGCAAGGCAGGAGAAGTTATTGGGGACTTTCAGGATAGCATTTAAAATGTAAATGAAGAAAATATCTAATAATAAAAAAAAAGTATGTTGAACATTTTTTTCAGGTGCATCTCAGCCATTCAGTATTCCTCAGTTGATAATTCTTTATTTAGCTCTGTACCCCATTTTTTTTTTACATTTTCCTTATTTTATTTTTTTTCTTATTGATTTTTATTTCTTTTTTAAAATTTTTTTATTATTATTTTCTTTATTTACATTTCAAATGCTATCACGAAAGTTCCCTATACTCCCCCCACCCCCGTTCCCCTACCCACCTACTCCCACTACTTGGCCCAGGCATTCCCTTGTGCTGGGTCATATGAAGTTTGTAAGACCAAGGGGCCTCTCTTGCCAGTGATGGCCGATTAGGCCATCTTCTGCTACATATGCAGCTAGAGACA
>NC_034602.1:8845900-8846952 GCF_900095145.1 Mus pahari | reverse complement strand
GTCTGATAGAACTCTGCACTAAACCCATCTGGTCCTGGGCTTCTTTTGGTTGGGAGACNATTAATGACTTCTTCTATTTCTTTAGGGGAAATGGGACCATTTAGATTGTTAATCTGATCCTGATTTATCTTTGGTACCTGGTATCTGTCTAGAAAATTGTCCATTTCATCCAGGTTTTCCAGTTTCGTTGAATATAGCTTTTTGTTGGAGGATCTGATGATGTTTTGGATTTCCTCAGGATCTGTTGTTATGTCTCCCTTTTCATTTCTGATTTTGTTACTTAGGATACTGTCCCTGTGCCCGCTAGTTAGTCTGGCTAAGGGTTTACCTGTCTTGTTGATTTTCTCAAAGAACCAGCTCCTGGGTTGGTTGATTCTTTGAATAGATTTTTGTTTCCACTTGGTTGATTTCAGCCCTGAGTATGGTTATTTCCTGCTGTCTACTCCTCTTGGTTGAATTTGCTTCCTTTTGTTCTAGACCTTTTAGGTGTACTGTCAAGCAGCTAGTGTATGCTCAATCTAGTTTCTTTCTGGTGTTACTCAGAGCAATAAGTTTTCCTCTTAGGACTAATTTCATTGTGTCCCATAAGTTTGGGTATGTTGTGACTTCATTTTCATTAAAATCTAAAAAGTCTTTATTTTTTTTATTTCTTTCTTGACCAAGTTATCGTTGAGTAGAGTGTTGTTCAACTTCCATGTCAACCTTTCCTTTTTATTAATTATGTTGTTATTGAAGATCAGCCTCCAGTCCGTGGTGATCTGATAGGATGCATGGGATAATTTCATTATTTTTGTATCTGTTGAGGCCTGTTTTGTGACCGGTTATATGGTCAATTTTGGAGAAGTAACCATGAGATTCTGAGAATAAAGTATATCCTTTTGTTTTAGGAAAAAAAATGTTTTGTAGATATCTGTTAAATCCATTTGTTTCATAACTTCTGTTAGTTTCAATGTGTCTCTTTTTAGTTTCTGTTTCCAGGATNTGTCCATTGATGAAAGTGGGGTGTTGAAGTCTCCCACTATTATTGTGTGAGGTGCTTTGAGCTTTACTAA
>NC_034602.1:8837084-8844825 GCF_900095145.1 Mus pahari | reverse complement strand
CCTGGCTGTCCTGGAACTCACTTTGTAGACCAGGCTGACCTCGAACTCAGAAATCTGCCTGCCTCTGCCTCCCAAGTGCTGGGATTAAAGGCATGAACCACCATGCCCAGCTGTTAGTAAGATTCTTAAGTCTGCCTTTCACTATCTGGAAATTTCTGGTGTTAGATGTTCTAGCTGTCTCTTGCTGGAGCTTGTTCCTCCTGTGATTCTGTTAGCCTCTATCAGCACTCCTGGAAGTCCAACTCTCTCCTGAATCCCAGTGGTCAGAGCTCTCTCTGTAGGCAACCAGGGAAAGTACCCAGAGGTCTGGGTCTCAGCAATGCTTCCTGGCTGAGGATGAAGGCCCAAAGGGACCCTGTCCAAGAAGCTCTGTTGCTTCTGAGGCCCACACGCTCTCCTGCTGGGACTGGTTTCTGAGAGACCCAGGATACAAGATGGTGCTCTCACCTGAGAATCAGTGTCAGAGCCCTCTCTGGAGACTGACTCTCCTCAGTGATCCTTAGATACTGGGTGTGCTAGTGCGCCTGAGGCATGGAGAGTCCTCTGGGGACTCTGGGATCGTCCATGGAGTTCGCGCCCAAGGTGGCACGGGGCTGGTGCTGACCGGAATGCTACCTGCCAGTCTTTATGCCAATACAACTCTTTTTTTTATTCTGTGGCTCTGTACTATATCTTGAAATCTAGAATGGTGACACTTCTAATATTGTTCTTTTGTGTGGGAATTAATTATTTTGGCTTTCTGGGATTGTTTGTGCTTCCAAATTGATTTTAGGGTTGTTGTTTTCCCTATTTCTGTGAGAATGAGATGGGTGTTTGATGATAATTGCATTGAGTCATAAGTAATTTTTGATAGAATCATTGTGTTTATATTATTTCTAGCCATCTATGGGTATGGGAAGTCTTTCTGTCTTCTAGTGTCTTCCTCTGTCTATCTCATTTGCTCTCCCTTCACCCATAATTTAATTTTTTTGGCATCACCATTCTTTATTTTTAAATAATTATGTGTTAATTGGATATTTTATTTGTTTACATTTCAAATGTTATCCTCTTTCCCAGTTTCTCCCTCTGCAAACCCTCTATCACATCCCCCCCTTATCCTGCTTCTAGGAGGATGGTCCCACACCTACCCACCCACTCCCACCTCAATGCCCTAACATTCCTCTACACTGGGGCATCAAGCCTTCACAGGAACAAGGGCCTCCCTTCTCATTGATGCCAGATAAAACCCCTTCAGTTCCTTCAGTCCTTTCCCCAACTCCTCCATTGGGGGCCCCTGTGCTCAGTCCAATGGTTGGCTATGAGCATCCACATCTGTATTGGTCAGGATCTGGCAGAGCCTCTCAGGAGACAGCTGTATCAGGCTCCTGTCAGCTAGTACTTCTTGGCATCAGCAATAGTGTCTAGGTTTGGTGTCTGCATGTAGGATGGATCCCCAGGTAGGGCAATCTCTAGATGGCCTATCCTTCCGTCTTTATTCCACTCTTTGTCCCTGTATTTTCTTTAGACAGGACCAATTCTGGGTTAAAGTTTTGAAGATCGGTGGGTGGCCACATCCCTCAACTAGGCCATGCCTAATCTCTGGATATGGTCTCAACAGGTTCTCCCTCCCCTTTGTGGGTTATTTCAGCTAATGTCATCCCTGTAGGGTCCTGGG
Organism: Mus pahari; assembly: GCF_900095145.1. Taxonomy (NCBI): domain Eukaryota; kingdom Metazoa; phylum Chordata; class Mammalia; order Rodentia; family Muridae; genus Mus; species Mus pahari. Next base: position 8,843,171 of record NC_034602.1, on the reverse strand, counting down.
AGACTCTTGTTTTCCTGGCATCTGGGACTTTCTGGTTGCTACCCCCAGTTCCCCATCCCTCATTGCTACACACCTCTCTTCAATTTCCTGACCCTCTGTATATCTCCTACATCTCCTCCAATACCTGATTCTGCCCTCAGAATCCCCCTCCCCCTCCTCTCTTCCTCCAAAGTTCCTTCCACCCTCTATTTCCCTTGATTATATTGTTCCCCTTCTAAGTAGGACTGAACCATCCACTCTTTGGTCTTCCTTCCTCTGAGGCTTCATGTGGTCAGTGAGTTGTATCTTGGGTATTCCACACTCTTTGCTTAATATCCACTTGTCAGTGAGTACATACCATATGTGTTCTTTTGTGACTGAGTTACCTCACTCAGGATGATACTTTCTAGATCTATCCATTTGCCTGCGAATTTCATGAAGTCATTGTTTTTAATACTTGAGTAGTACTCTATTGTGTAAATGTACCACATTTTCTGTATCTATTCTTCTGTTGAGGAATATCTGGGTTCTTTCCAACTTCTGGCTGCCATTATTGTTTTTCTTCTTAAAGAACCTTCTCTTAGATTGTTGATTCTTTACACTGTTTTCTATTTCATTTATTTCTGCTCTGGTTTTTACTATGTATTGCCATATACTTGGTTTAAACTTTGTTCTTGGCTTTCCAAATTTTTGAGCTATATCATTAAGTCATTTGTGTTCTTTCTGATTTTTTTTTGAGTGTAGGTGCTTAACAATTTAAATTCATTTTTCTCATAGGTCTGCATTTAATATTTCCCAAAAGTTGTATTGTATTGTGTTTTTATTTTCATTTCATTCCAGGATTTTGATGTTGTTGTTGTTGTTTCTTTGTTTCTTACTTTTTTCTTTAGCCCATTCAGGAATGAGTTGTTTAAACTCCTTTAGTTTGTGTATTTATTAGAGATTTGTTTGCTGTCAATCTTGAGTTGCTTCATGGTCAGATATAAAATTTTCAGATCTCTCTCTTGTCCTGGCATGTGGACTGCTTTATAGAAACTTCAATGAGCATCTTTCATATTTGGGTGGCATGTTCTATAGTTACGTTAGGTCCATTTGATGTGTGCCCTTTAATTATTATTTTTTTCTGATTTTTAAAGTAACCTGGCAGTTGAAGAAAGTAGGGTATTCAAATCATGTAATGTTAATTGGTTGGTGTTAAATCTGTGTCTTTAATTCTATTGTCTAAGAAATTGAGTAAAATAGAATTTATTTCTAATGTGTAGGGTAGTAATATCTTTTTGTTTAATTGTTCATTTGATTATAACAAAGGGTCCTTCATCTCTTCTAATTAGTTTAGTTCAAAGTCTATAGTGTTAGCTTTTAGAATAACAATGCTGCTATTCCTAGAACTGGTCCTCTGCCACAGGGCTCTATACCCAGGTGGCGCTGGGACACAGCTAGCAGGAGTTCAGACAGATCACCACTGTTATTCAGGGGAACTGGCCTGGAATCCTTAGGACACAGAAACCTAGGAGCTGCCTGGGACAGACAGGAGCTGGGACAGATGGTTTCTGTCTGTGCCCAGAGCTGATCCTTTGCCACAGAGATATAGACACAAATACCGCCAAGAGAGAGCTGGTCTCCCAGGAGTGCCTACATACCCATGAGCACAGGTAAGATCACCCCTTCTCTTCAAATTCCTGACCCAAGAGGGACCCTCCCAAAACCATCAGAACACAGGAACCAAGGGTCAGCTGGTGACAGGATCTTTCTCATTTCTGTCTGCACCCATGAACTCACCCTGTATCACAGCTCTCAATACCTAAATTCCTTCCTGAGAGGACATTCCCAGGAGTACTGACACACAGGCTTGCAGGACAGACAAGCTACAGTAAGAGACAGCAAGTCCAACTAATACTAGAGAAAACCAAATGGCAAAAGGCAAGCACAAGAACATAAGCAACAGAAACCAAGGCTACTTGGCATCATCAGAACCCAGTTCTCCCACCAAAGTAAGCCCTGGTTACCCAACACACCAGAAAAGCAAGACTCTGATTTTAAATCACATCTCATGATGATGAGGAGGACTTTTTAAAGGACATAAATAACTCCCTTAAAGAAATACAAGAGACCATGGGTAAACAGGTAGAAAACCTTAAAGAGGAAACACGAAAATCCCTTAAAGAATTACAGAAAAACACAACCAAACATGTGAAGAAATTGAACAAAACCATCCAGGATCTACATATGTAATCAGAAACAATAAAGAAATCACAAAAGGAGACAACCCTGGACATAGAAAACCTAGGAAAGAGATCAGGAGTCATAGATGCAAGCATCACCAACAGAATTCAAGAGATAGAAGAGAGAATCTCAGGTGGAGAACATACCATAGAAAACATTGACACAACAGTCAAATAAGATGCAAAATGCAAAAAGATACTAAGTCAAAACATCCAGGAAATTTATGACACAATGAGAAGACCAAACCTAAGGATAATAGGTATTGAAGAGAGTGAAGATTCCCAACTTAAAGGACCAGTAAGTATCTTCAACAAAATTATAGAAGAAACTTTCCTAACATAAAGAAAGAGATAACATAAACATAAAAGAAAGACTAAAGAACTTCAAATAGATTGGCCCAGAAAAGAAATTCCTCCCATAACACAATAATGAAAACATCAAATGCACTAAACAAAGAATATTAAAAGCAGTAAGGGAAAAAGGTCAAATAACATATAAAGGCAGACCTATCAGAATTACACCAGAGACTATGAAAGCCAAAAGATCCTGGGCAGATGTCATACAGACCTTAAGAGAACACAAATGCCAGCCCAGACTACAATATCCAACAAAATTCTGAACTATATATGGAGAAACCAAGATATTCCATTACAAAACCAAATTTACACAATATTTCCCACAAACCCAGCCCTACAAAGGATACTAGATGGAAAAAAACCAACACAAGCAGGAAAACTACATCCTAGAAAGAGCAAGAAAGTAATCTTCTTTCATCAAACCAAAAAGAAGATAACCACACAAACAAAAAAAAAATAGCATAAAATTAACAGGAAGCAACAATCACTATTCCTTAATATCTCATAACATCAATGGACTCAATTCCCCAATAAAAACACATAGAGTATCAGATTGGATACAAAACAGGACCTAGCATTTTGGTGCATACAGGAAACACACCTCAGTGTCAAAGACAAGAACTACTCAGATTAGAGGCTGGAAAACAATTTTCCAAGAAAGTGGTCCCAAGAAACAAGCTGGAGTAGCCATTCAAATATTGAATAAAGTAGGCTTTCAACCAAAAGTCATCAAAAAAGATAAGGAAGGACACTCCGTACTCATCAAAGGAAAAATCTACCAAGATGAACTCTCAATTCTAACCATTTGTGCTCCAAATGCAAGGGCACCCAAATTCATAAAAGAAATTTACTAAAGCTCAAAGAACACATTGTACCTCACACAATAATTTTGGGGGACTTCAAAAACTTGACTCTCATCAATGGACAGAACAGGAAAACACAAACTAAACAGAAACAGTAAAACTAACAGATTTTATGGACCAAATGGACTTAACATATATCTATAGAACATTTAATCCTAAATCAAAAGAATATACCTTCTTCTCAGAACCTCAAGTTATCTTCTCCAAAATTGGACATATAATCACTCACAAATCAGACCTCAACAAATATTAGAAAATTGAAATAATCCCATGCCTCCTATCTCATCACTATGGATAAAGGCTGGTCTTCAGTAGCAACAAAAACAACAGAAAGCCCACATGCACATGGAAGTTGTTCAACTCTCTACTCAATGATAACTTGGTCAAGGAAGAAATAAAGAAATTAAAGACTTTATAGAATTTAATGAAAATAAAGGTACAACATACCCAAACTTAGAAGACACAATGAAATCAGTGTAAAACTCACAGCTCTGAGTGCCTCCAAAAAGAAACTGGAGAGAGCATCCACTAGCAGCTTAACAGCATACCTGAAAGCTCTAGAACAAAAAGACGCAAATACACCCAAGAGGAGTAGACAGCAGGAAATCATCAAACTCGGGGCTGAAATCAACCAAGTAGAAACAAGAACCATACAAAGAATCAACAAAACTAAGAGCTGGTTCTTTGAGAAAATCAACAAGGTAGATAAACCCTTATCCAGACAAACCAGAGGGCACTGAGACAGTATCCAAATTAACAAAATCAGAAATGAAAAGGGAGATATAACAACAGAAACTGAGGAGATTAAAAAAATCATCAGATCCTACTACAAAAGCCTATACTAAACACAGCTAGAAAATATGGATGAAATGGACAATTTTCTAGACCGATACCAAATACCAAATTTAAATCAGGATCAGAAAAATCATCTAAACAGTCTCATCATCCCTAAAGAAATAGAAACAGTCATTAGAAGTCTCCCAACCACAAAAAGCCCAGGACTACATGGTTTTAGTGTAGAATTCTATCAGACCTTCTAGAAAGACCTAATACCAATACTTTTCAAACTGTTCTACAAAATAGAAACAGAAGGAACACTACCCAGTTCTTTCTAGGAAGCCACAATTACGCTGATACCAAAACCACACAAAGATACAACAAAGAAAGAGAACTTTAGACCAATTTTTCTTATGAATATGGATGCAAAAATACTCAATAAAATTCTTGCCAACTGAATCCAAGAACACATTAAAACTGTCATTCACCACGATCAAGTAGGCTTCATCCTGGAAATGCAGAAATGGTTTAATGTATGGAAATTTGTTAATGTAAACAAACTCAAAGAAAAAAAACCACATGATCTTATCATTAGATGCTGAAAAATCATTTGACAAAATTCAACATCCCTTCATGTTAAAAGTCTTAGAAAGATCAGGAATTCAAGACCCATACCTAAACATAGTAAAAGCAATATACGGCAAACCAGTAGCCAACATCAAACTAAATGGAAAGAAACATGAAGCCATCCCACCAAAATCAGGGACAGACAAGACTGTCCTTTTTCCCTGTTTACTCAATGTAGCACTTGAAGTTCTAGCTAGAGCAATTAGACAACAAAAGGATGACAAATGGATATAATTTGGAAAGGAAAAAGTCAAACTATCACTATTTGCATATAATATGATAATATATATAATATGATAATATGTTATATAATATGATTATATATATATATATTATATATATATTATATATTATATATATATATATCCCAAAAAACTCCACCAGAAAACTCCTACAGCTGATAAATAACTTCAGCAAAGTGGCTGGATATAAAATTAACTCAAACAAATCGGTAGCCTATACTCAAAGGATAAACAGGCTGATGAAGAAATTAGGGAAATGACACCCCTCACAATAGTCACAAACAATATAAAGTATCTTGGTGTAACTCTAACCAAACAAATGAGAGATCTGTATGATAAGAACTTTGTCTCTGAAGATAGAAATCAAAGAAAATCTCTGAAGATGAAAAGATCTCCCATGCTTGTAGAATGGCAGGATTGATATAGTAAAAATGGCTATCTTGCTGAAAGCAATATACAGATTCAATGCAATCCCCATCAAAATTCCAACTCAATTCTTCATAGAGTTAGAAAGAGCAATTTCCAAATTCATCTGGAATCACAAAAATCCAGGATTGCAAAAACTATTCTCAACAATAAAAGAACTTCTTGTGGAATCACCATCCCCAACCTCAAGCTGTACTACAGAGCAATTGTGATAAAAACTCCATGGAACTGGTACAGTGACAGGCAGGGAGACCAATAGAATAGAACAGAAAACCCAGAAATTAACCCCCACACCTATGGTCACTTGATCTTTGACAAAGGAGCTAAAACCATCCAGTGGAAAGAAGACAGAATTTTCAATAAATGGTGCTGTTTCAACTGGTAGTTAGCATGCAGAAGAATGCATAGTGATCCATTCTCATCTCTTTGTACAAAGCTCAATTGTAAGTGGATCAAGGAAATCCACATAAAACCAGATACATTGAAACTAACAGAAAAGAAAATGGTGGAAGAACCTTGATCACATGGGCACAAGGGAAAATTTCCGTAACAGTGTACCAATAGCTTATGCTCTAAGATCAAGAATTGACAAAT
>NC_034602.1:8831404-8837073 GCF_900095145.1 Mus pahari | reverse complement strand
AGAAGATGTGTTGCCTCTGCAGTTTATTCACTCACCTGCACAGACTAGCCACTCAGGGACCCTGGACACAATATGACTCTCTCACCTGCTCTGGACGACAGAGCCTTCATAGGTAGCCACCTTTCCTCTGGTGAGGAAGGTGCCCAAATTTCTGGAGCCCGAAACAGGGTCTGTCCCAGAAGCTAGGTTGCTTCTGTCTGTCCCAAAGCTGTGTAGCTTCTGTGGTCCACACTCTCACCAGTGCAGACTGGAGCCTAGGCAAACGGGAGCAAAGATGGCTCCCCAACCAGCTCAGGCAGTGAGAGCCCTCCCGGGCAGACACCTCTCCTCTGGTGGGGAAGGTGGTCATATGTCTAGAGACAGAAGTGGGATCTTTCCCAGAAGCAATGTTGCTTCTGCAGGCCGCCCTCTCCTGGCAATTCACCAGAGCAAAGATGACAAAGATGGCTCTCTTACCAGCTCAGGCACTGAGAACCCTCCTGGGTGGACACCTCTCCTCAGGCGGGAAAGGTGCCGTATGACTGGAGCCAGAAACAGAATCTTTCTCAGAAGCTGTGTTGCTTCTGCAGGCCGCCCTTTCCCTGGCAGTGCACAGGAGCAAAGATGGCTCTCCTACCAGCTCAGGCCTTGAGACCCCTCCCTGGCGGACACCTCAGAAAGATTTTTCTTAATGAATTCATATAACCTATTTCTTTTGATTGGAATTTGAAGCAATTGATACTTAATGTTATTTTAAAATGTATGTTGCTGAAATATGGGTGTTTTCCTCCTTTGGGTTTTAGATATACTTTGTGTTTCTATATTACAGCTTCATTTATTTTTTGTTTTGTTTTGTTTTGTTTTTATACAACCTCCTGGGTATGCTTATCCTCTCTTCAGTCTAAAGTGTTGCTTCCAGTATTCTTTTTATGGTCATTCTCCTGGATATGAATACTTTTAGCCTGTTTGTATAATGGAGAAATTTTACTTCTTCAAATATGGCATGTGGCTTTGCTGAATAGAGTAGTCTAGGTTAACATCCACAGTCAATTATGAATTCAAGTGCACAGCTCCATGCTATTTTAGCTTCACTGCTTCCATTTGAGAAATCAGCTATGATTCCAATATGTGATTTGTGGTTTTTCTCTTACAGCTTTCAGTACTCCGAGTTTTGTATTGTCAGAGCTTTAACTGAGAGGCCATGGGGATATTTCTTTTCTGTTCTTATCTTTCTGTACTTTTTTTTTGGTATCTGATTAGATATGTCTTTTCTTATTTTGAAGAAGTTTTCTTCTATGAACTTGTTGAAGATATAGTCTGTGTAATTGAGTTGGGATCCTCTCTCTTCTCATCTTTGCATAAAATTTGAATGTTTAGTCTTCTCACATTATCCCACAATTTTTGCATATTCATTTCCTATACTTTTTAATTTTTCATATTCATTGATTGTGTGGTTTTAATTTTCTACTTTACCTCTAGGTCCTTATTATCTATCTTCTTGATCCATTTTTCTTGTATGGATTTCCCTTCTGTATTCTTGTTGGGTTATTTAGTTTTTAATTCTGTCTGTCTTTCACTTAAGCTATCTTAAATATTTCTACTTCTTTATTGAATTTGGTTGTCAAATACTAGATTGTTCTCATCATTTCATGCAGCCTTATCTTCTAATTCCATCTTTCTTCTGCTTGAACTATCTTAAATATTTCTACTTCTATGTTGAATTTGGTTGTCAAATCCTGGATTTTCCTTATCATTTTATTCAACCTTATCTTTGTGTTCTGTTGAGAATTACTCAGGCATATATTCTCTTTGACTACATTCTCCATAAGCTCATTGAGCTATTTTTGTCTTATTTAAACTCCTTTCATTCCTTGAAGTTTATGATTATTCTTTTAAATTATATATCCTGGGGTTAATCTAATAATTCTCTTAAAAATAAAATATGCCTTAAAATTTAAAAACATGTGTTCTGTTTGTTTTAAATTTCAGGGGATAGAATCTAGGACTCATTAAATTTGAAGTATGCACTCTACACTTATTCATACCCTCAATCCTTAAAATGTACTTTTTATTAGTTGTCCTGGTTAGCGTTTATTGTCAACTTGACTCAATACAGAGTCACCTTGAAGAGGAAACATCAGTTGAAGAATTGTCTCAGTTAGACTGTGCTATAGCCATGTCTGTGAGGAATTATTTTGATTGATTCTTAATGTGAGAAGCACCAGCCCACTGTTGGCAGCACCATTCCTAGGCAAGTAAGTCTAGGTTGTACAAGAAAGCTAGCATAGAAGAAGCCAGTAAGCAGAATTCCTCCATGGTTTCTACTTTAAGTTCCTGCCTTGTTTTAATTCCTCCCCAAGTCCCTTCAATGATGAGCAGACATGGAAGTGTAAGCTGAAATAGGCCCTTTTCTCCCTAAGATACTTTTGTTTGTGGTGTTTATGGCAGCAACAGAAAAGCAACTAGAATAGCTATTGGCTAAAAGTGCTATCAAGTTGGAAATTACCACTATTTACATTTAGTGACAATGTCAATACTACCTATCAAAATACATGACTTGGCAACTCTTGCTTGAGGACTAACACCGATGATCTCAGGATTGTTTTGCTTCATTCCTAATACCTCTTCCTTTCTTTCCATTCTCATGCTTATGAATGCTTTTTAAGCAAGTACTCTTCCAGTGGAACAGTGTCCCCAGCTCTAGAGGTTTCTTTGGATTTTGTTGTTGTTCTTTGTTTTGTTTTTGCCACCCTTCATTATAAAAAAAAAAAAGAAAAGAAAAGATGATCTGTAGAGTAAATAAAATATAAACACTTATCCTGATATTTTTTAAAGACCAAAAATAAGTTACTTGTGAGAAGGTTTTTATTCCTGATGCACACAGTGCTCAGCATAACATTTAGTTGCTACTTCTCATGTGTCTTTCTTAAAATCGTAGTTCCACTTAACCATCTTCCAAGCCCTATGTTCCTTTTTTTTGAAGCAAGGCCCCACTGAACTTGTGATGATCCCTTTGCCTCAACTTCTGAAGTGATGGGATTACACGAATGCCCTTCCAAAACCAGATTATCGCCCATTTCGTATTTCCACAATGTGTTAAGTTACTTTTCTCATTTTTATGACTAAAAACAACTTATGAAAGGGAGGATTTGCCTTTGCTCGTGGCATTGTGGTGAAGAGATCACGGCAGTGGAATCATTAGAAAGCTGCTCACATTGAGTCTTCAGTCAGGAAACATAGAGAATGAATGCTGATGCTCAGCTCTCCTTCTGTCCCCTATCTTTACTCATTCCATGTGCCTACCACATACAAAAGTGCTGCTTACATTTATGTTGGGTCTTTCCTCTGAAGTTACACCTCTCTGGAAATGGCCTTACAGGCATGTCCAAAGCTGGTCACATTCCTGGTCTTCTATGATACATGTCTATAAGTTATGACCATCTTTTTTTTTATGGTATTTCTTATATTTAATGTATGAATGTAATAATGGTGTGTATTCACCCACATTTCATTACTTAATCTTATTTTTACAAGTAATAATTACTGGAAAGAAGGAAAAAACTGAACATTATCCAAACCAGAAAACAAGCAACAGTAGAGGAGTTATTAACAGTTCTTTTTAAAATAACATAAACTTATCAATTAAAACATACAGACTAGGTAAGTAGATTTTAAAAGAAATTTCAATTATCTCTTTCTTCAAGAAACTCATTTCACTGGTAAAGGCTGTTACAGACTGAAAGTAAAAAGAGGGAAGTAAATTTATCAGGCAAACAGTACCTGAAACAGCTATGGCAGTTATTCTGACCCGAGTTAGGCTTCAAACCATGTTAGAAGTGAAAAAGATGTCCAGTACATGTTAATAAAGAGAAGAAAAAAAAACAGCAAGAAGATATAACAGTTCTAAATATGTATGCCTCAAATGTTGGCACTCACTGTTTCCTAAACAAACACTAATGGATATAAAATGTCACATAAGTATTGCTATTATAATAATAGTTTGTTTGACATATAGGTAAGCCTTTCAATCTAAAAACAAATAATTTTACTTAAGTTAGACCTTTAGATGAACATAATATTTGCAGAGTATTCCATGTGGTATGATATCATGCAGCATATAGAGAATATACATTCATTTCATGTAGCATATACGGAATCTGTACCATCTCAGCAACCTATGGGGCCTTCTCTAAAAGATAGCACTGTCTGGGCCAGAAGCAAATCTTAGCAAGTACACAGCATCAAATAACCTTTTATGTTTCGTCATATAATAGTAGAAGAAAACTAGAATTTAGTAACAAGAGAAACTATAAAAACTGTCAAGAATGGGAGACCCATAGTACATTATCTTCAAATAATTTAATTTTTCTCCAAAGATTTATTTTATATCATGTATGTGTGTGTTTATCCAGTGTTTGCATAGTGTGTATACAATATTCATAGACAAGAGGGTGTTAGGTCACCTCAAAATGGAATTACAAATGGTTCTGAGCAACTATGTGGGTGCTGGGAACCAAAGTTGGGTCTTCTATTAGAGCATAATGACAGCACATTACTGAGTGATTCATGATTCATTGAAGAAATGAGAGAGGAAATTAAAATACTCATCGAATCAAGTGAAAATTAAGGTATATTGTATCAGAGCCTTTGGGATAAAACAAAGTAGTTATATCAATAAAATTTTAGTTAGCAATGCTCTTACATTGAAAACTCAGAGATATTTAAAATAACCTAATGGTGTATCCTAACATCTCATCAAGAGCTAGCCAAACCCAAAGACGGGCTGTAAGCAATAATAACATGGCATAAATTAATGAAATGGAAACTGAAAGAACAATACATAGACTTAATCAGAGTTCTTTGAAAAAACTAAACAAGTTTGACAAAATTTTATTCAAGGTGACCAAAACAAAGAGATAATACCCAAACTAATAAAATTAGAGATTGAAAAATAGACACTACAACAGATTACATTGAAATCCGGGGAAATAATTAGAAAATGCTATGACAATTTCTATTTTAAAAAACAACCTGGGAATTAAGAGGGATGGCTCACTGGTTAAAAGCACTGGCTTCTCTTCCAGAGGACCCAGGTTCAATTCCCAACAGCCACACATCCCAACCCAACACATCCCAACAGTTATAACCATCTGTAACTTTCTGGGGATCTGATGCCCTCTTCTGGCCTCTGTGGCATCAGGCACACATAGTTTACCCTTAAATTTATGCAAGCAAAAGCCAACACACACATAGAAAATAATTATAAATTTTAAATTTAAAAAATGGGGTAGAGAGCTAAACAAAGAATTCTCAACTGAGGAATACAGAATGGCTAAGAAACACCTGAAAAAATGTTCAACATCCTTGGGCATCAGGGAAATGCAAATCAAAACAACCCTGAGATTCCATCTCACTCCAGTCAGAATGGCTAAGATTAAAAATTCAGGTAACAGCAGATGCTGGCGAGATTGTGGAGAAAGAGGAACACTCCTCCATTGTTGGTGGGATTGCAAGTTTGTACAACCACTCTGGAAATCAGTCTGGTGGTTCCTCAGAAAATTGGACATAGTACTACCAGAGGATCCAGCAATAACTCTTCTGGGCATATACCCAGAAGATCTTCCAACTGGTAATAAGGACACATGCTCCACTATGTTCATAGCAGCCTTATTTATAATAGCCAGAAGCTG
>NC_034602.1:8813453-8831393 GCF_900095145.1 Mus pahari | reverse complement strand
GTATGGGAATCTTTCGGGATAGCATTTGAAATGTAAATAAAGAAAATAATAATAATAAAATAAAAAAAAAAAGAAACTAAACAGAGATACAGTGAAACTAACAGAAGTTATGAAACAAGTAGATTTAACAGATGTCTATTGAATATTTCATCCTAAAACAAAAGGATATACCTTCTTCTCAGAACCTCATGGTACCTTTTCCAAAACTGACCATATAATTGATTACCAAACAGGCCTCAGCAGATACAAAAATATTGTAATAATCCCATGCACCCTATTATATCCCAATGGATTAAGGCCGATCTTCAATAATAACATAAACAATAGAAAACCCATATACACGTGGAAGCTGAACAACACTCTACTCAACAATAACTTGGTCAAAAAGAAATAAAGAAATTAAAGACTTTTTAGAGTTTAATGAAAATGAAGCCACAACATACCCAAACTTATGGAACACAATGAAAGCAGTCCTAAGAGGAAAATTCATAGCTTTGAGTGCCTGTAAAAAGAAGCTGGAGAGAACATACACTACCAGCTTGACAGCACACCTAAAAGCTCTAGAAGAAAAGGAATCAAATTCACCAAGACGAGTAGACAGCAGTACATAATCAAACTCGTGGGTGAAATCAACCAAGTGGAAACAAAAGGAACTATTCAAAGAATCAACCAAAACAAAAGGAGAACAAAGGAATACAAATTGGAAAGGAAGAAGTCAAGATATCACTNTTTGCAGATGATATGATAGTATATATAATTGACCCTAAAAATTCCACCAGAGAACTCCTAAACCTGATAAACAACTTCAGTGCAGTAGCTGGATATAAAGTTAACTGAAACAAATAGTGGCCTTTCTCTACACAAAGGACAAACAGGCTGAGAAAGAAATTAGGGAAATAACACCCATCAAAACAATCACAAATAATTTAAAATAACTTGGTGTGACTCTAATCAAGGATCTTCTACAGTTGTGGTAGAGCATTTGCTTAGCATTTAGGGTATCCTGGCTCTGATCCCAGCACTGTACCATGAGCATGGCCATGCAAAAAGAAGAAAGGTGTATAAATGTGCTTTATTTGCATCTACTTTTTCATGCCCTTATTAGGCTCTATTCATTATTTGTAGCATGTTTTGAAGTCAGGTAGTACTATGCCCCTGTCTTTGTTTTTTGGGGGTTGTTGTTGTGTGGGGTGTTATTTTTGCTGAAGTTTTGTTTTTCAAATCTTTTGTTTTCTTTTTATTTGATTTGTGCTATTTGAGATAGGTTTTTTGTATACCAATTTAAGAATTTTTCTATTTCTGTGAAAAATTATGTTGAAAATTTCCCAGGAATTGTAGTGAATTTGTAGATCATTTTATTTTATATAATATATTTTATAATATTAATGATTCTAGTCCTGAACACGAGACTTTTTTTTATTTGCATCTTTTCAACTTTTTTCTTCAGTGATTTATATTGTATGTATTTTGGCTAAACTTCTAAGTATTTTAAAGTTTTATAAACTGGGTTGTTTTCTCAATTTTTCTTTTTCATGGTTGTTGTTGGTATGTCAAAATGTTACTGATTTTATATATTTAAACCTTACTGAATTTATTTTTTAATAGCCCCTTGATGGAATCTTAGATTTGCTGTGTATAAAATCATGTCATCTGTCAACTGAGACCATTTCATGTTTTCCTTTCTAGAACTAACTCATTTTATTTCCTTCTCTTGCCTAATGACCTAGTAAGGACTTTAGTGAGTCAAAGTGTTTGTCAGTGCCATATTCCTTACCTCAGATGACAAAGTTTTCTGGCTGATGGTTTGTCTAAAGTAGCATTTGTTGTATTGAGAAACATTCCTACTGCATTCTCTTTACTGCCTCTTTTTTTTTAAAATAATGAAGACATGTTGAATTTTCTGCATCTATTAGCATGTAGGTTTTGTCCTTCATTTTGCAAATGAAATGTTTCACATTTATTGACATATATATACTGAACAAGCCTGGCTTAGAAAATGGAGCTGAGCATTCTAAACTTTTTAATGTGCTATCGAACTAGGTTTACTGATGTTTCATTGAAGATTTTGTGAGGTGTTCAGTGTGGATATTGGTCTGCTGCTGTTGGATAGTGGTCTTCTCTGCCTTCTTAATCATGCCATGTGGACTTTACAAAACGAGTCTGTATGAGAAGGGTCGGCACTAATTCTTCAGTTATTATAAAGTTCAATTTCTGGCCTTTTTAATGAAATGGTTTTGTATTACTGATTCAGGTTCTTTTATTGATATTCAGATTTCCTATTCTTAAACATTTTTCTAGGAATTTGTAAATTTCTCCTCAGATATCAAAATTGTATATGAAATTCTCAAAGAATTGTGGTGTAAATTTGCCCATATTATCGTGCAAACCTTTGTATTTCTTGCTCTCAGTTGTAATTTTTCTGTTTCTTATTATAGTCAAATATTCTTTTTAAACCACTAACCAAAGAGTACATATGGAGGGACTCAAGGCTTCAGCCACATGTGTAGCAGAGGTTGGCCTTGTGGGGCATCAATGAGAGAAGAGGCCCTTGGCCTTGTGAAGGCTCGATGCCCCATTGTAGAGGAATGCCAGGACAGAGAAGCAGGAGTGAGTATGTGTGTGTTTCTGCGTGGGCAGAAACACTTTGGACTGGGTTCGTACTGAAGAGCTTAAACATCCTGAAAGAGGATAGGCTGCGAAAGGAAAAATGAATGCCCTGTCNGTCCGCTGATCAGAGCATGATTTTTATTAATCGGACTTTCTTAAGTACAAGGAAAGGTTTTTAGCCTGCCCTTGAGTCCCCTTGAAAACTCTCTCTGCCACACAGTCCAATCATGAGCGGAGATGTGTGTCTGGTAGGCGGGTCCGAGCGAGTGGATGGAGACGACATAGGTGGGTCCGAGCGATCGTGGGCGGTCTGATGACGCTGCATTCTGGGAGATCTGGGGAGGTCTTCTCAGTAGCAATTCTGTGCGCCTGTAGGGGGTGCAATATAATGTTTAGAGGGAGAGTGATTAGTGGAGGTGAGAGACCCCAACAGGTGTGTTAGTGAGCAGGGGGACAGGGAATAGGATAGGGAGACTATATATGAAATTCTCAAAGAATTGTGGTGTAGAATTGCCCATATTATCATGCAAACCTTTGCATTTCTTGCTCTCAGTTGTAATTTTCTGTTTCTTATTATAGCAAATATTCTTTTATTGTCTAGCAATAGGTTTGTCAACGTTTGTCTTTTCAGAATTACCAGCTTTCAGCACGTTTGTTCTACTGTCTTCCTCCTATGTTTAATTTATTTCTGCTCTTATATTTGTTACTTTCTCTTACAGAATTTAGACTTAAGTTGTTCTTATGTTGTTCAATTGTTCCTACTGAATGTTGGGTTTATAGGCATATGCCACTGTGCCTGACTAGGGAATAGTTCTTTAGAAAAGAATTTATGTTTTCTGATGGAAGTTATGTACAGGAAGGACTGAGACAAGTACAAGGGACAAAGTTTAAACTTCATTAAGTTTTTAAGCCAATTTACCTCAGCATTTGAGTCATAGTAAATGTTCTTCAACAACTTCATATATGTGTAGATATGGTACACTGTCAACACACTAACCGAACCCTCCCTCCTGTGTCCTCTCCCTCCCTACAGGCCCAGCCCCTCCTATGCACAAATGCGGCTCCTACTCTCAAATCTTAGTTCACTTTTAAAACAGTGTTTTATTAATTCTTTGAGAAATTCATACAATGTATTTTCATGTATTTGCCCCCGAATCCTCCTTCCTGTTTCACTTTTGTGGCCCACTGAGTTTAAGCATCACCACCACCTCACCACCACCTCCCCACCCCCGGTGCAAAGGCCATGTCATGCCCCAGGACAGTGTTTCCTGCCCACTCCCCAGTATCCAGCTCATACACTCTTTCTGCCTTTTCGCTTAATGTTCTGTGAACCTTCGAAGGCGTTGTATTAATGTCCTGTTTAGGGTTGAGTAATCAACAATCACTTAGTATCTTCTGTGATGTCTCCCCTTTTCATCTCTAAATTTGTTGTTTGGATCTTCTTGCTTTTGGTTAATTTAGGTAGGGTTGTTTCTGTTTCATTAACCATTGCCTTTGTCCTAATTATTTCTCCATGACTACTGCTTTTGTGTTTGCCTGGTTTTCTCAATGGCCTTAAAGTGTACCATTAAGCTATTGATTTGAATTTTCGGGTTTCTGTTTGTTTCTTTTTCTTGTACATGTTTTTGTTGTTGTTTTTCTTGTGTATGTAGTTCTTGTTGATGTTTTTAGTTTGGACACTTATAGTTATAAACCTTCGTATTAGGACTGTTTTTTGTATCCCAAAGATTTTGGCATGTTGTGTTTTCATTCTCATTCAAATCTAGAAATTTTAAATTTCCTTCTTTAATTTTTCTATGGCCCATTTGTTATTCAGCACTACATTGTGTAATCTCAGTGAGTTTCTATATTTTCTCTTGCTGTTTATCGCCAACATTCCATGTGGTAAAATAGAATACTGGAGCTACTGAAACTTTCTTTGTGTCCTGATATTTGAATTAGTGTACATCCATCACCATTGAGAAGGAAGTGTATTCTTTCGTTTGTACAGAATGTTCTATGGGTATCTGTTAGATTCAGTTGATTTGTGATATTATTAAACTCCATTGTTTCTCCAGTTTTTATCCAATTGACCTATCTATGAGAGTGGAATATTGCAGTCACCCACTATTGCTGCTTAGCCATTGATATATTACCTCATATCTAGATATGTTTGTTCAATGAAATTGGCTTTACCATGTTTGGTGCCTATATGTTTAGAGTTGAAATGTTCTTTTTATATATTGTTCCCTTAATATGAAGTGACTTTCTTTATCACTTCTGTCTTGCTTTGGTTTTAAGTCTACTTTGTTCAGTATTAGAAGTAGCTATGACTTCATGTTTTCCTAGTTCAACTTGCTAAAATACCTTTCCCATCTTCTTACTCCAAGGCAGCATCATTTTTGATAATGAAATGTGTTTCTTGGAGGTAACATTATGTCGTTTCTGTGTGTCCTTTCTCTTTAAGCTTGTGTAGCAAGTGGTTTGCTTACTTACCTATCTCCCAAACGCCTCCATAAACCTTCTATTGGTGAAATTACCCAAGGAGCTGGAGGGGTCTGCAGCCCATAGGAGGAGCAACAATATGAATGAACGAGTACCCCAGAGCTCCCAGGGACTAAACTACCAACCAAAGAGTGCATATGGAGGGGCTCAAGGCTTCAGCCACATGTGTAGCAGAAGTTGGCCTTGTGGGGCATCAATGAGAGAAGAGGCCCTTGGCCTTGCGAAGGCTCAATGCCCCAGTGTAGAGGAATGCCAGGACAGGGAAGCAGGAGTGGGTGGGTTAGTGAGCAGGGGGACGGGGAATACGATAGGGGGGTTTGGGGAGGGGAAATGAGAGAAAGGGATAAAATTTGAAATGTAAATAAAGAAAACATCTAATAAAAATATAATAAATTATGTATACTGAATACAATTTTTTTAGTAATCTAGGTTACAAATATGAAAAATGGAGCTTTTCTGAAATATAACAGTAGTGTTCCCAAACTCCCCAATTTTATCATAAAGGTTGATTTGTTGGTTCTTGCCTATGATGAGACTTCCATATTTTGAAAACCTTTGCAAATATCTTTCCACGTATGTGTACCAGTACTGTCAAATGCTAGCATGAATCCAGGAGACATGGCATTCATTGAGTATATTCTCAGGTTGGAAGCACTTTTAGAATTCTATTAACTGAAAGGCAAGAATTTCTTTAGCATGTCATTACATTGCAAATCATTTCCAGTAGAAACTCCTTAATTGTGCACCAAATGGATTTTTGGAACATGAAATTTTTTTCTACACATGCATATAAACCTGAAAAACATTGCTCTGGTTTGAAATTAGAATATATTTTTGGAAATTTGTATAGGAATTAAGATATCACTTTGAAAAACACATCTTTTGACAGTGTAGTCCTGACATGACTTGCAATTCAAACAACCTTAGTTCTCATCAGAATGATTTTATCACAGTGTGTTTCACAGAAGCAATTTTCCCTTGTAATTTTAGTTTAAAACATTTTCAAGTCTGCAGCTCACACTAATTCCACAGCCCTTCAAAGTTCATGACCAGTGTTTGAACACAGATCTTTCAACCATTTAAAAATTTAGAAGCCATTCTTACATTGAAGAATGTGCCAACCCTGGCTAGTCTGACATGTTGGGCACAGTTTGCTAACCCCTGATCTCTAAAGTCGTTAGTAACTGTGTTCTGAGTAAATGTGCTTGTTTCCCAAAGCTTTGCAACCAATCGTTAACTTTTAGAAACTTAGCCAATATGAATGTTAACTCCCTGATGTGATGATTCATTGCATACTGTGCATATATCAAAGTATGACATTTTATTTCCTATAAATTCATATAATTCAAAAATTCAGAAATTAGTTTTTTTGATTTACATTTATTTGAATAATATGAAATATCTTTACATAATTATAGGGCATTTATATTTATTCACTATAGACTGCCTGTTTATATCCTTTTTCCATTTTTATTGCAGTAAAATTTTCATTCCTGTGACCACTCTGCACACTCTAGAGCTCTTTTCAGCCTGTGTCTCCTGTGCTTATCCAGTGTAACCTCCACTACTTACCCCTACACATCCAGCATGTCTCCTGTGTGACAGACCTGCATCCCTTCATAGAGTGGGTCAAGCATTTCACATATATGTACCACCTGCCCTTCACACTGCTGCTTTCTGCTAATATAATTCTCACAGATCCTTCAATGTTAAGATCAAAGATCAGCTCCTTCCTCTTTAGCTCTAGTATGTACGAACAACTGCCATTGAACTCTGTCAGATTTTATAATTAACAATTCACTTATAATGATTTGGATCTCTACTAGATTCAAAAATATTTGAGACTGGAATTATATTATATAATATATGTAATAATTATATGTAACCTGAGTTTTAAAAAGAAGTATCAATCTTAACACATATTTTCGATGCTCATAAAAATAAAGTTCTATGTAGTATTCCTTGTAGAGATCTTAGTGTAATTATAGTCAACTCTCTTTGAGAGAATGCAAAGGCATACAATGGTGGGACCAGCTATTTGAAAGGTAGAAGGGGGAGGATCATTTCAGCTTAAGAGTTTGAGACTGTGTGTGTGTGTGTGTGTGTGTGTGTGTGTGTGTGTGTGTGTGTGTGTGTGTAGACACTCCCTTACCCACTAAATCCTTAGCTGAACACACACAGGCACAACTACAGTTTTAACTTTTCATAAAGCTAAGTATCAGTGTCAATTTATTAGAAACATGCTTTTTACCTTATGGCTCAAAATAATTATTTGCAACCATGTTCTCAAAGAAAAATTACCCTCTCCTGGTAATGAGTATCAATAAATTTAAAACAGAAAAAAGGATTGTCTTTATCTGTTTTGCTATCTGAAGATCTATTTTCCTCTTGGACTCACTTTATAACTTTATCAAGATTACATTTTAGTCAATCTTTTCTCTTTATTTTCAAAGGACATTCATTATCATGCTCTGGATATGGGTGAACTGGCACTGGCTGAAGTGGCGAAAAGAAGGGCACATGATATTGATGTTGAGTCAGTATCCTCTGGAGTCGGTAAGGGCTAATTCACTCTGTTAAAAGTACTTTGGTTGAGGGGCTAGAGAGATGGTTATGTGGTTAAGAACACTTGCTGCTCTTCCAGAGGTCCCAATTTCAATTCCCAGCACCCACATGGAGGCTCACAGCTGTCTGTAATTCCAGTTCTAGGTAATCTAACCTGGCACAGATGTACATACAGGCAAATGCATGTAAAATAAAATAAAAATGTTTTAAAAGTACTTTAGTTCTAGGAGATTCTTAGTGTCATTTCTATTGTGTCTGTAGGACATAATTGCTTTGTTTGAATTACTCTTTGTAACACTATATTTAAAAGCATGAATTATTATTATCTGAAATATAATATTTATGAATAAGCTTGAATTTTAAAAGAAATTGATAAGTAGTAATGGCTAAGGTCACTTTACCAGAATGTAAAAACATATTACTCTTTTATATTATCTTATTATTATTATTTTTATTATTCTACCAAAACACATGTGTTGAGGACAGAAAGTCTGTTGGAGTTGATTCTGTCCTTCCTCTATGTGGATCCCAGGAACTGACCTCAGATCCGCAGGCTCGGAGCGAGTGCCTTTACCCACTAAGCCATCTCGCTGGTCCCACTTGGTCTTTTCATGAGATCTGGAGAGAAAGAGACTTATCATCAGTGCTGATGTGAACAACACTTTGCTGATACATAGCTTTGCCACATATTAAAGTAACTCTCTCCTTTATCATGGTGTTTCAGGTTTTGTGGACGCCTGGGGGGGGGGCAGTGAGGTGGAATTTCTCACAAGCTGCTAATGTCCCTTTTCAATGACATACTGTAAAGATTGACCAAAAGCCTACACTGACTGTTAAAGTCCATTTAAACTTTATAACAAAATGAAAGGTTTTGTATATAACATAACAAAAATGACAGTCCGTCTGCATGTACTTTTTGTTTCTAAACCCAGCTTGTCTAATACTGCTGAGTCTGCCAGTATTGAAAGGTAGATATCAAAATTCTTATTTCTCTTGGTTCTTCTATTCCCAAATGACAAATAACCAAGCAGCCTCCCAGGATTATAGTAGAATTGGTTTCACATGTCTGTGTAATTCCTAAACCCATTTTGTAGAAGATCCCCACTTTGGAAATACTTGAAAAATACTATAATGTCTTCCCCAATAAGTCATATTATGCTTTGGTTATTTTTGCTCCCCAAATCAGCACTTCTCAGCTCTCTTCAATACCTCAAGCCCAGTCCTTGAGGCATAGTACAGAAGGGGATGCAACAACATAGAGTCAGAGCAAACCAGTTGAATTCTAACTGTTGTAGAGTTTAAGTCAGAGAGAAAGATTCATTTTTGACATGATGTAACACAGCCATGTGGCTAATACCTATAAAACAAATTTACCTTAATAAGCATTTGATGGTAGCAGTAACATTTAAAATATTTTGTCTCTTCTATTTCTTCTTGCTTTTTGGCACTATATGATGCATTTATATTGCTTATTCATTTGACAAGAAGAGCTAAAATAAAGAAACTATATAGGATAAAATTCTGTATTTAAAATTATTTTGGAAAACACAAATCCTATAAGCCAAAACCCAATAACTCTATTATAATAAAGGTAATTATTATAATAATGTGCCTATATTATATATAATCTATATAATATATAATAGTATAGGCTATGTATAACGAATACAATAATGTATAATAACTATATAATAAATGTAAATTGAGGCAATTGCAAATTTTGTTGACCTAAATAGAGGATTTGTTCACTTTTATGCTACTCAATTATTTCAGATATTGTTTAAGTTGTGTTAAATACAAGATTACACCTGGGAAATTTTATTAGAATGGCTGATTGAGTTTATAAAATGCAATATGGTGACAGAGCACTTTTGGCACTCAGCTCTTTACTACCAGGACCTTCTCTGTGCCTAGTTGTCCTGTCTACAAGAAATGTTTAGTACTTATGCTATAGATTAGTAGGAGATTGAAGGTAATTAATTCATGCTTTGAACAGTGACTGGCAAAGAGTAAGCTTAGCAATGGCTAGCTATTAATAGTGCCTTAAAACATGGCATGTGTTTGCAGTAACTTCTTATGATAAGCTACAATGCCTATAAAATCTAGATGTTAGTGATTCTTTTTGATTATACACTAATTTCTACCTAGTTAAGGTTTCACATTATTAAATAGGGAGTAAATGGCTTGTGTTGGGTGAGAAGTAAGTGTGGGCATGCCCTTAAGATTTTTCTTTTAAATAAGACTTTGTTTTGTGATTGTGATGTTTGTAGTATAAGACAAAGTCAGATTGACATCAGTCTGCAGTACAATGTATGTGGTGAATCTGTTCTTACATGTTGATTTTTAACCCAGGACAAATGTGTGTTGTGGTCTCTGGTTTGATCCTAGGAATATTCCCTACTAGGAATGATATTAGGTGAGGTATTTGCTTTGGAGTATTCCTAGGATGCCATTTAGCAGTGGGAGAAGTGCCTCTACCACTGAAGACAGACAAAGCAGCCCACCTAGTAGAATATCCCATGAGCAACTGCTTTTGGGATAGCCCCTGTCCAGTTGTTTAGGACCAATATGAAGGCCAAAATACATATCTGCTACATATGAGCAGATACATACATACATACATACATGCACACACACACACACACAAACACACATACATATAAAAACACACACATCCAGGCAAACATACATACAAATAAAATAAGGTAAATCACCTTTAAGAGTTAGGTAGAGACCAACTGAAGAAGACGTCTGACATCAACCTCTGACTACCACATATATTGCAAATGTGGGGACCCAAGTTCAGATTCTCCAGAGACCACCTAAAAAGACAGGTTTATGGGGCTGTTGAGATAGTTGATTGAGAGAACACGGCCTGAGTGCACTTCTCAGTACCCACATAGAGGCTCACAGCAGTCCCAGAGGACCTGACACCCTCTTCTGGCCTCCGAGAGCACTAGGCACACACATGATGTCTCATCTCTAAACTGTCATCAGGGTATAACACCACTAATTATGAGTATTAATTTACAAAGTACTCATCTGTGTTGTCTTGTCTACACAACTCAAGAGATGACCAGGGCTGCAAAGTCTACTTTTTCAACAAAATGCAATGAAGTTGAATCACTTAACCATGTGAACCCAATGGTCATTAAGAAAACACTCATTAGTCGACATAAGATCACAAGATCTTAGCCACTGCTTATCAATGTATTTTGGAGAATATGGTGGACTATGTGTTACCTCATATGATGGTTTCAACTTCACACCTGTTTTATAGATATTGAAAAAGTATGATGTAGAAATTTCAGTTGTTACCAAATAGAGATATTATCTACACTATTTTGAATCTAAAGCTAGAATATTATCAAGATAAGCGTTTAAAAAGAGTGGTTTTCAAACTTCCTAATGCTGTATCACTTTAATACAGTTCTTCATGTTGTGGTGATCTCCAACCATAAAATTATTCCCTTGCTACTTCATAACTGTAATTTTGCTATTGTTATGAATTGTAATATAAATATCTGATACATAGGATATTTAATATATGACCCCCAAGAGGGTCATGACTCACAGGTTGAGAACTGCTGGTATAAAGGAATCAGTTTTCCTGGAAAAATAATTACTATATGTTAGCACATGTTATTCACTAGGCACAGTTATAACCATGTTTTGCATGTACAGTCATGGTGTTAAGTATTAATTTTCCACTGTAGAAATGGGGATCCAGACTCAGAGATCCAGAGCGAAATTGAAGACCATGCCATTTGGCTGCATACTGCGCATTCAGAGTCACCGACCACCCTGATGTTAGGAGATCATTGATACTCCTGTTTGTCTTGCTGCCACTGCCATAACAATGATACTAATTTACTACTGTGATTTAAGAATTTTGGGACACACACACGGGATTGGGGGAGGAAAAGAGAGACAGAGGGGGGAGGGGTAGGAGGAGGGGAGAGAGGGAGAGGAAGGAGAGGTTCTTTGTCCTCTTAGTTTTCTACATATGTTAAACAATACCAGCAAGGCTGCCTCTAATGTATGGGCAGCATACTGCCAGAAGGTGGCTCTGAGCCCATCTCAGGTTCTTCAGAGCTGCTGTGTGACAAGCAGATACATTCTACTAAGAAATGTTTGCTCTGTTGACCTTGAGTGTCTCTGCCCTCGTGAGTGGAAAGCAATTTCTGAAATTAAACAGGACCGAATTGTTTTTTAGTAGGTATTTTGACTGACAGCTATGTTTATAATAGCTATATTATTAATATAATATGATGCAATATAATAGCCTACTTTAATAGAGATGTATGTGAGTTACTTTTCTTCAGTTGGAGAAATTCTTTTTCCTGCATCTCCTAGATATCATGGATTCTCAATTCAGTTGCCTTCAGAACCACAAATGAAAGCATTTAGAGCTAGTTGAGTTTATTTAAATTTTCATGGTGGTTTCCTTAGTGAGTACATACTTCAAATACTGGATCCATTTTCTACTGATTTTAATTTCGTTTGTGTTGTTCTTTGCTGTTCATAGCAGCCAGCTGCCATGTTCTCTCTGAACTGCTTCTAAGGAGGAAACAGACAGGTCTGTGCTCAGAGTTGCAGCCAAAGGCAGAAGACAGACAAAATGGGAAAGAGAAAAATACTGGTTCTGTTCAAAAACTCCAATCTTTTTCAGAATTAGATTTATTCATAAGCATATTACTTCTGAATATTACTGTAATCATATGTAGAGAATCTTGTTTCATTATTTTATGAAACTTATAGTTTTTTTCAAGATAGCAGTCTAGCTATTTGAAATGGATTCACTTAAGCAGAAGTAGCTGGCAAATGTTCTCATGCCAGGTGGTGTGCATGCTAAGTTTTCATAACCTTTCTTCTGTTTATTCTAAGTGATGTGACTGGATAGAACATAACACCAAGACTCATGTCTGGAATTTTAAGAAATCTACGAAACAACCTTTAGAAGGGATTTTTATTGTTATTTGAAACTTACTGTTTAGACCAATTGTCCCTAGACTCAGACTGCCTGCTTGCCGATGCTTCCTTAGTGCGTCACCACAGCTGGCTATACCACCACAGCAGGCTACACCACCACCACCACAGCAGGCTACACCACCGCCACCACAGCAGGCTACACCACCACCACCACAGCTGGCTACGCCACCACAGCTGTCTATGCCACCACAGCTGACTACCCCACCACAGCACGCTAAAGGGTTTTCAATATTAATTTACTTTAAGATTTTCTCAGAAAAGAAGGGAATGTTTGGCAATTGAGATAAAGGTTAAAGCTTAAAATCTGTCTCAAGATCAGAGTGTTTTCCAGGAGATACAAGTAATTACTTTCCATATTTCTTTGTTGACCATCAGTTGAAGTGACAAAATTATTTCATTTAACTATTAAAACTACTTTCTTGCCTTTCTTTGTGTATGTGTGCACACACAGTTTCAGTTTTCTCCTGTGCCTCGCCACAGTTTTGTTTGAGACAAGGTCTCTTCACTGAACCTAGAGCACACCAGTGTAACTAGCCTGGATGACCAGGAAACCATAGTGGACTACCTTCCCTACCTTCTTCTGCCCAGCACAGGGTCAAAGACAGGTTACTGGGCCCTGTGTTTGCAAGGGTACTGCAAAGCAAACTCGTGTCTGCACAACAGCTACTTATACTGATCCATGTCCCTAGCTGCTCAGTGTCCTGAAACCTCTCCTGGATTCTGCCATCAGAAGCTCCTTTCTCAACATGGGCTTTCAACAAAAGCTAGGTGGTAGCTCAGTTGGCATGTCCAAGGAGAGTAATCCTGCTAAAGTACTGTCCCCTTTACTTTAAGCAGTTGTTCACAGGAGCATGGGTACTTTACCAGTGGCTACCATGGAAGAAAATGTCTCTCTCTCTCTTCAGTGATCATTAACTGTATTTATATTTCAAGGAGGATGGGGCCTCATGATCCATTCCTGTCTGTGATAGGATGTTGATGGGACCAATCCTATACAGGTCTGTTGCTATAATCACAGCTCTTTATGACTCAGCCTTCAACACTCAGTTATTATTCTCAGCATTTGGACTTCTTCTGACCACTACAAAAGAAATCTCTGACTAAAGCTGATAGCGGCATTCATCTATGGACATAAGCAAAAAATATTTCAAGACAGTGTAATAGGCAAATCAGTAATGTAATAGACACATCAAAATATTCAGAAGGTAGTATAATTGACACATTGAATTTACTTACCAAAACCTTCCTCCAAGTAAGGTTCATAAACTCCCCAGCCATGGGCTTTTTACTAAATTTTTAGTACTAGATGTGAGTACCTTCCTTTGAAGCAGGCCTCAAATTCAATCAGAAAAATGGTTGGTTGCCTATTGCATGTAGCTCTACACTACCCCACTTATGCTCTGGGAATGGGCACACTACTAGCCCCCCACCCAAATTCTCTTGAATCAACTGTTAAAACACACACACACACACACACACACAGTTGTTCATTTTCTCTCTCTCTCTCTCTCTCTCTCTCTCTCTCTCTCTCTCTCTCTCTCTCTCTCTCTTTTGGCTTTTTTAGAGACAGGGTTTCTCTGTGTAGTAGTTGTTCATTTTCAGCTTGCCTTCTTGGCACAATTGCTGGGTGCTACTATGTTCTGCCTATAAAATGTTCCCTTATCATAACTCTTAGCTTTGTCCTAAACTCCCACCTGCCCTAAACTTTAGTGGCTCATCCCATCTAGCCCCTGCTAAACACCCCTGACCATTTGCCTGTAGGAGTGGCCTGTGTGGCCACTCTGTTTTGAGATCTTACATGGCTTTTCAACCCTTCTCTATCAGAAGCATGGTGAAACTCTTGTCACTCCTTTCTTGTGTCTCCCATTTCCTCCAAGGTCCCAGAAGTCCCACCTATACCTTCTGCCTAGCAATTCGCCTATGGCTTTCTTTACTGACAGATCAAGAGCCAATTGAGAACAGGACCTTAGCATCAACACTGCCCTTACAGTTGCCAATATGACAAACTTGCTACCATTGCACTTTTGATGTTGTCTTGCCTGGCAATTCTTCCTCCACAGCCTGCACAGCATTTCCTGGCACTCAGGGCTGCCCAGCAGGGAGGACACTTCCAGCTTAGTTCTAGATAGATTTTTCTGTATCTTATGGCCAGAGCATCTATACTATTCTTGCAGTCCATCATTATTCCACAAGACTGTAAAAATTCATTTACTTTTTATATGTCAAGACTGCCAAATTCAGAGGTTGAAAAGTAACTGAAATATAAGGTTCTTGGGTAAGATGACTAGATGAAAAGCTGCTTCCATGTGATTATAAATGAAAAAAAAAAAAAATCAGCGTAACTGTAGAATTTACCCCAAGGAAGAAAAAAAGAATAAAGAGGGAAGAGATAGAAAAAAAAACCTCAGGAATCACAAAAGAAGACAGAAAAACTGGAAGGTATAAAGAAACAAAAAGGTTATATAGCAAAATGTAGGAGACAAGCAGTCCTAGCCTTAAATGAGCCCAAAGTTTTCATGGCCCTTAAGACCAGTGGGTGATGCACTTTGTGGTAGACCAGCATTAGAGAAAAAAACAAATAATGACAAACCCACATCCCTTTTGTTGCTTCCAGTGTCTTAAAATGCTATATACCAGGTTCTATCTTGCTTGAAGGGGTAACCTAGCATTTAAGGCTAAACTACACTAGGGAACATCATAAACCCAAGAATTCCAGCTACCTGTGTGTGGAAAGGAGGCCAAGAAAGTCAGTTGTAGAGAGGGGCATTGAGTATGAACATTAAAAAAAATACATGCAGGAGATTCAGGCTATGAAGGGCTCATGGTTAGTGGCCCTGCTCTATGGGAAGAGGTAACCTTATCATCTGAACTGAACTGCTGATTCAGACCAGTTAGACTGCCTGGCTCACATCTCTGCTTCCCTGCAGTTTCTGTACATGGCTGATAACACTCAAGGCCTGCTGATCACCTAAATCCAACAGCCTTCTCTTCCCAGTGGTGCTTCACTGCTGGGCAGGATAGAAAGCCAGGAGTCCAAGACCCAGTGCACCACTCAGTGCTCTGACACGAATGGATTCCCTTTCTCTAGCTTACTCAGGGAAACCCATACCCACATATGATTTGGACATTAGCCACCCCAGGGTATACAACACTTAAAAATACAGGCATAAGCCAGGGATTACTGAAAAAGACTCAATGGCAACATAATTACATAAAATGAAATAGGATTGCATGAATACAAAACCTGGACCAGCTGAACTAGAGTACATTTATTCAGGGATTAATATCTAGAATCTTGCCTTCTTGTCTGTGCCAGCACTGGGTCACCTAGGGTACGGACTCGGTGAAAACCCCAGTCCTAGAGGACTGCCCACGCGATCTTAGGATCACTGGTGAGTGGAACACAACAGCTGCTCCAATCCAATAGTGATGGGCCTGTGACAACAGGAATAAGGACACCAGAGCCTTTCCTGACCAGAGACTCAGGTTCCTTTTGATCAGTTCTGGTTTACCTTGGTTTGGAACAGACCAGACAACTCCACTGTCGTCAAAGGAGACAGCTCTTCCACTCACTGTAACACACCCAGGATCTTAGGACAACAGGATCCCAGGATAACAGGAGCTGAGTCACACTAGTATTTGAGTGTGTCAGATAAGCTTGACTGCCAAGAACTCAGACACACCCAAAATCTCAGGTTCACAAGAGCCCACTATCAAAGAATCACAGAGAAATCTGGACTCTGAGAAGTCCTGAATCAACTGGGATTATTATTATTATTATTATTATTATTATTATTATTATTATTATTATCAACTGGGAAGGATATGCTCCAATCAGATATATTGAGGGCAGCAAGCACTAGAGATAATCAGATGGCAGGAGGCAAGCGTAAGAAGAGAAGCAACAGAAACCAAGGTTACTTGGCATCATCAGAACCAAACTCTCCCACCATAGCAAGTCCTGGATACACCATCACACCAGAAAAGCANNNCATGGATCTAAANTCACTTCTCANNATGATGATGGAGGANNTTAAGAAGGAAATACTGGAAATCACAGCTAAACAGATAGAAGAATTTAAAGTGAAAACACAAAAATCCCTTAGAGAGTTACAGGAAAACACTACCAAACAGGAGATGGAATTGAACAAAACCATCCAGGACCTAAAAATGGGAGTAGAAACAATAAAGAAAACCCAAAGGGAGACAACTCTGGAGATAGAAACCCTAGGAAAGGAATCAGGAAACATAGATGCAAACATCAGCAACAGAATACAAGAGATGGAAGAGAGACTCTCAGGTGCAGAAGTTTCCATAGGGAACATGGACACAACAATCAAAGAAAATGCAAAATGCAAAAAGATCCTAACTCAAAAAATCCAGGAAATCCAGGACACAATGAGAAGACCAAACCTATAGATAATAGGAGTATATGAGAATGAAGATTATCAACTTGAAGGGCCAGCAATTATCTTCAACAAAATTATAGAAGAAAACTTCCCATACCTAAAGAAAGAGATGCCCATGAACATTCAAGAAGCCTACAGAACCCCAGATAGACTGGATCAGAAAAGAAATTCCTTCCAACACATAATAATAAGAAAATCAAATGCACTAAGTGAAGACAGAATATTAAAAGCAGTAAGGGAAAAAGGTCAAGTAACATATAAAGGCAGGCCTATTAGAATTACTCNAGACTTCTCACCAGAGACTATGAAAGCCAGAAGATCCTGGACAGATGTTATGCAGAACCTAAGAGAACAAAAATGCCAGCCCAGGCTACTATGCCCAGGAAAACTCTCAGTTACCATAGATGGAGAAACCAGAGTATTCCGTGACAAGACCAAATTCACACAATATCTTTCAACGAATCCAACCCTTCATAGGATAACAGAAAAACAAGAATACAAAGACAGAAACCATGCCCTAGAAAAAGCAAGAAAGAAATCCTCCAACAAACCTAAAAGAAGACAGCCACAAGAAGAGGATGCCAACTCTAAAAACAAAAATGACAGGAAGCAACAATTACTTTTCCTTAATATCTCTTAATATCAATGAACTGAATTCCCCAATAAAAAGGCATAGACTAACAGATTGGCTACACAAACAGAAGCCAACATTTTGCTGCTTACAGGAAACTCATCTCAAGGAAGAAGACAGATACTACCTCAGAGTGAAAGGCTGGAAAACAATTTTCCAAACAAATGGTCTGAAGAAACAAGCTTGAGTAGCCATTCTAATATCGAATAAACTAGACTTCCAACCCAAAGTTATCAAAAAAGACAAGGAGGG
>NC_034602.1:8798615-8813442 GCF_900095145.1 Mus pahari | reverse complement strand
GCTAGAGAAAGTACCCAAGGAGCTGAAGGGGGCTGCAACCCTGTAGGTGGAACAACAATATGAACTAACCAGTACCCCCTGAGCTTGTGTCTCTAGCTTCATATGTAGCAGAAGATGGCCTAATTGGCCATCACTGGGAAGAGAGGCCCCTTGATCTTACAAACTTTATATGACCCAGCACAAGGGAAGGCCTGGGCCAAGTAGTGGGATTGGGTGGTTATGGGAGCAGGGCCAGGGGGTGGGGTATAGGGAACTTTTGGGATAGCATTTGAAATGTAAATAAAGAAAATAATAATTAAAAAAACAGTGCTCTGAAAATAGCTTAACATAATAAATATATAATAACATGTTTATAAGGTTCTAATGACATCTGAGAGCTCACTTTTATTCCACACTTAAAATTATGAGACATCTTTTGAAAGCAGTCACAAGGTTAAATTCATCTGGTAGATCTGTGAATTCATGTGTGTGCATGCCCACAAACTTGACATATCATAGATAATCCAAATTTCTAGTTTCTTAACAAAACAATAGTAAATCCTAAGTCATTTATTGTTTTTTGAGGCACATGCACACAATGGAATTTTATTTGGCAATAAAACATTCTGTCACTTACAGAATGGACCATCATTCAGTGAAATAAGCTGGACTCAGAAAAATAAAAACTTCATTTTCTCTTATATGTAAACTCTAGTTTAAAATCAACATGAATAACATGAAAGAGGGACAACAGTTTATGTGGAGGAAAGAGTTTTGTTTCACTAGGGATGAATAGATAGGAGAAAGTGATGGAAGCAGTGGCTATCTTTTTTTTTTTTTTTTTTTTTTTTTTTTTAGCAGTGGCTATCTTAGCAAAGTACAATAAATATGCATGAAATTATCATCGTGATTGAGTCTGATTGGTATGGTGACTCAGTGACATCAGGGACAAGCTCACATCAACCCCTGAACCCACAGTGGAATGAAAGACTTCCATATGTCCTACACACATGCACCATTCAAGGAGCATAGTATAGTTATGTATAGTTGATAAAGGCTAACTAAAACAGTAAATGTAAAACCAAGAATTACAGAGTATACATTTGTTTAAAACTTGTTTGATGTTCAGATTGATGCTGATTTATAGATGGATAGAATTGAACACTAACCCTTATCTTCCGTCTACTAATAAGCAGGCAGGAACCTGACCCCGACCCTAGACACCCACCCATCATTGTCACAGGAACTTAACTCTAGCGTCTTTCCAGATCAGATGACTGCATTGTTCATGATGTCATTTATATTTTTATTTTAGATAAATTTTGTTAGGTGTATATTAAAGTCAATACTGGACTTCACAAATATCTAACTCTTCTATCTTTTCTGCACATGTTAGAGTCTCTAGTAAATAATGTTGCAGCTACATTGGGACATCAGAAGCAAAACTTGCCAGTCTTTTCCCTATCTGCAGATGCTGCCAGAGAGATGCTTAAGATGGCAGGGCAATGTCCTGTACTCCTCAGCTAACTGAAGCAGGATGTGTCCTGAGAGAGCAATAAATGACTTGTGTGACTGTTACAAAAGCATAGCAGTCCTGAGTAATTCAATGGGAAATTTTCAAAATGAGTGCAATGTAATTCTGAGTAACATTAAGAATCCAACAAGGGAGACTCTTCTCTGTTGTATATTTTCCTTTACTTATGAGCACATATGCACGCATACCCCCAACACACACACCCTACTTGGGCTTTTCCTGGGATTGCGTCACTGTAGATGAGTTGCTGTGTTGAGTTGTGCTATCGTATTTCCCCTTCTATTCATTGTTGTAATTACCATAATAAGCCTGTTCTGCTGCAGGCAGCTTATGGTGTCTCTTCTTGGCTACTTGGAATTCCTTCTTGTTTTCCTTCTTTTTTAGCAATGTAAGTGGTCAGTCCACTACAGTCACTGCTGCATACTGTGTTTACGTTTTGTTTTTCATTTCTAGATGTTTCTTCCTACCTATCAAGTCACAACAGCATCAGCCCATAATCCAGTTACTGATTTAGTTACATTTTCCAAGCTGTGATAAAATGCCCCAACCAAAGCACCTCTGAAAAAGGTTTATTTTGCCTCAGGGCTTGAGGCAGTGGTCTGAGGTGGTGGCAGGAAGGGGAGGCAGCTAGTCCTACTTTCTGTGCAGAAAGGAAAAGTGTGATGACCATATTTATTTAATCTGGTAGTTAAGGTGGGTCTGCCTAACTCATTTACCTAATCTAAAAAAATCCCTACCTGATTGCACAGAACTTTGTCTTCAGAGTGATTCTTGATCCCTTCAATTTGACCATCAAATAGAAACCAGCTCCCTTGCAGAACCCAATACTCAATACACTGTTCTTTAGAAGAAAATGCTTCAGAATCTATAAGTCGCATGCAATGTCATCCAAGGATAATTATAACTAGTACAAAATGTCACTGATCCATATACAACAAATTAATACATTTCTTAATGGGTTGCAATAATTTTATATGAATTTTATCTCTACAAAAAGTCATTGACACTATTTTAAAGTTATGCATCCCTAACTCAAATTTGAAATGCTCTAAAATGCTGTCATGATCCCACTAGTAGAAAATGACACATCTAACCCCATGTACTAGTAACAATAAATAAGTCAGGCTGGTTGTTCCATCAGTAATGCCACGAATTCCAGTTCTCACCATGCAACATGATGAGACCCCATCTTTAAAAGAATATTAGTTGGGTGGATGTGGTAATGAACTAGAAAGGCAGAGACAGGTGGATCTCTTATGAGTTTATGATCAGTCTTGTTTTTATGGTAAGTTCCTAGACAGCCAGGGATGTACATAGAAGCCTATTTAAAACAAACAAACAAAAAAATATACAAAAACAAAAACACCAAACCAAACCCAAAAACCTGTTCATACCTGTATTATAAGGTATATGTAAAATATAAAAGTAAAACTTTTGTTTAGATTTCAGTCTTATCTTCTAAATATCTGTGTACATGTGACTATTCCAAACTCTCAAACCATCCAAAAATCCCAAACACATATTCATTCCAAGTAATTTGAATAAGGTAAGGTCAACTTACACAAGTACGTTTTTTTTAAGTCACAGAAAGATAGAGGCCAAAATGGCCACATAGAGGTGACCTGTGAATGACTGCTACAGAAAATAAATAGAGTAAGAGGAAAGAGCCAGGAGAGACTACAGGACAACTTTGTCACCACAGAAGTAACAGGAAGTCTAAATGCAGAAGCTGGAAAGGTGATCCAGAGAAAAGAAGAAAGCAACTTGTAAATTCAGTCCAGGCTCTCTGGATGGAAATGGTGAGTCTACACAAAGGAAGAAAGACAGGGCGGCACGTACAAGAAACCACAGCTTAGCAGTTGACTGGCGTGCCTGAAGGCAGAATTCCAGTGTGCTCACAGACCTTTAAATGCAGCCAGTCTGTTTCAACGAAAGAACACACATGGTGCTGTCCAAGCAGCTCCAACCGCCACTGACAGGGCCCTTCCTGCCTTTATGGCCCAGCATCTAGCCCTTGGATGCCACCAGAAGGCTTGGGTCTGCCAGCAGAACAGGGCAAAGGACAGCTCCTGGTTTTTTGAAGCTTTAGGGCTACTACCTTCCAGAATATGAGACTGTTCTCAGCTTTACCTGCCCTATAGTAAGCAGTATTCGTGGACTGACAGCCTATGATTTCTGGTTCAAAGTTCCGGCATCACATATGCTCTGCTGGAGCTGAGAAAGATTCCAGCCAAGTCCTTCAGCTCCAGGAACAAAGGCAGTCAGTGCTCCAAACCCTGATACTGTCCTCTGCTCTTCCATGGCGACCTAGCCTGGTGCCCGAGACTGTGACTATTGGCATAAAAAGGAAAAGCCAGAATTGCAACAGCTGTCCCTTGGGACAAGGGGAAGGTCCTGTCTATTTGCATGCCTCTCTAGACATATGGTTAAAATGCTAGAGAATTCAGTATTCTTATTACTTATCCTGGAGAAGGTCTTCTCTATACCCACAGCCTTGTATAACAGCTGTTTTGGTGCGTAAGCCGAGACATTACCAGATCTTGTCTAAGTCAAGTCCAGGAAAGGAATGACCAGTGCCCCAAACACAGATTATCCATAATTATCCTGGAGGCCCTGGGGAGATTCCTCCCAGGGATCTCCTGACCCAGAAGGACGCCTCTTCCATCTCTTATGGCTTTAGAACTGTGGCTTCTGGTGCCACAAGACTTTCTGACCTGGGCCAGCGGCTCTTTTGCAAGCCAGCCTTTATTTCTCTCCCACTGGTACATCTGTCTTTCCAGCTTTATTCTCCTTTTTACTTTGTTACTGCATCCAAAAGCCATACACAAAATTTCATGTCTATACATACTATATATAGAAAATAAACTACAAGATATGCCATTCAGCACTAGCATACACGCCTTCACTACCTACAAACTAAGGAAGAGGCATTCAAGACCTCTATGCTATTGTGAAACACTATAAAGAAAGTCTTTTAATATTCCAACAAGTAGACAACAGTCACCAAAAAACACAATCTGAGCTGGAGACACCATTTTCCAACACACTGTTCATTTGAACTAAAAACTCCCTTCAGTCTCTCGAGGTTACAGAGGTAGTTGTCATTCATATCCAGCCTGGAGCTGTGTTCAGTCAGATTCTCCACCTTCTGTGGTTCCCTGTTTCTCGGCTTTCTTTTTCACCCCATATTCCAATACCAAAATGTGCACAAGAAGTGAAATCTCAACAGCCCTATTGGCTCCTTTCAAAATTTAGTACAATGGAAATCACTTCTCTAAAATCAGAAAGTATTAAAAATATGCGAACTTTTAGTGTCTGTAAGCCTGCTTCCACCATCCAAATCTATACTTTAAAGTTAAAGCATTATATAGAATTACCACACACAAAGAGCATACACAGATAACATACAAATTATAAGAAAAAATAGCTAAGTATCAGAACCACATGCTGTAGAGAGTCCCCAACAGAGGCTAAGTTTTTGTTGTTTGTTTTCCTGATGTATGATATGCACAAATATCACTAAACTGCAGAACATTTTGTTTTTAGTCATTCATATTAACATTATTTAGAAGTATAAAAAATGTTAGAAATGACACAACAATTTAAAACCCAAACCCTGGCAGTTTTGTTAAGTTATAATTTTATCATTCTTGATACAGTATATCAATTACTTTAAGAAAATACAAACTTGTTTTACTATTTTAGATGAAATAAAAGCCTGGGGTTGAAGTCTTGAGCTTTAATCTTGGATTTCCAAGCACTGATTTGGTTGTATAGCCTTTTAAAAGCCTTTGGGCACAAAAACAGGTAGAATGTGGTTTTAGTTATTGGCATGTCTGTGCAACAAAGCATTTGGGAGGTGTGACTGACAGGCCAGGAGTGTATAAGGGGAAAACCTATGCTTGTGTCTGCTTCAGTGACTTTATTAACCACACCCTACTTGTAAATTATAAGCTGTCATTCAGAGTAGCATAGTGATGTTTAAAACAAGGCAGGTTATAATACCCATACTTCTTATGCCTTAATGCCTAGAGGTAAATTCAGAAAATGTTCTTAATGTTTTGACTCATAAAAGCACCCATCTGGAAAAACAAAAAACCTCAACAAGCCCTTATAGTAAAGAGCAATGCAAAGAGGATTTATGAGCCCGTTCATATGTATGTACATATGTGCGTACATACTGCAGAGTTGGCACCACAATTAGGTAGCGGTCTCAAATATAACTCAGATCAGATGTCCAACAGCTGTCTCAGATTGAAGATAAAGAGAATAATTCCACTAACTTTTGTGGCAGACTTTAAATCATTTTAAAACATACTGTGTATTTTATTAAAATTAGTACTAATGCCAAAAACCTCATTAAAGGCCTCTATTATTTTCTAAAGAATTATAGAACAACCAATTATTTTATTGAATGTAGAAACAAATACATATTCATGTCACACTGCCAGTAGCCATGTAACTTCTTCCTTAGTTTGATCTTTACTCTTTTTTTTTTTAAAAAACCTGCTAGCATATATTGTGACTCATTTTTAAAAACATATAAAATCATAAAAATTCAAACCACACAGAGATATGGTAGTCAATCAAAATATTCCATAACCCTTCCTGTTTTCCATGAACAAAAACCAAACTTGCAATAGAATATTTTCCCAGATTTCAATAAGGCACTAATTCTTGTGTCAGTGTTTAGATGATAAAGGTTTTAGCCCTTTTGCTATGCAGGAACAAATTGCTCAGTCCTCACTTTCTGTATCGTGTTCTGTGCGGACATGCAGTGACTGCATGTGTTCACAGTACCACTTCTGGTTTTTAATTTTGGAAGGAAGTGCTCAGTGAGGCTCCTCAAAGAATACAGGGTAGTCTCACCTTTTTATAGGTTTAATCATGAGGGACTGGGGATTTATTTTTGAGGTAGACCAAACCACAAAACGTTGTCTTAAGAAAAGTCTTTATCTGACAAATAAGAAAAGACAAACACCTGTAAGTTGATGTTTAAAGCCCAAACTAGTTTTGAAGTAACAAGAAAGGGAAAGCTAGCGGTTCAAATTTCAGTCGCTTTTCATCTAGACCCATCAATGTGTGCACTGGTCCATTAATTATGTGGTCCAGCACAAAATGATATGGTAGTCTTCCCTTTTACTCCAAGGTGACAGCTGTGAGATTTAGTTCAGGAGAAAGAAAGCTATTTCAAATATTTTATTGTTGGTCTCAAGAATTTACCTGTTATAAATGAAAAGGTTGTCGAATTGAGGAGCAAACTAATCATTTCTTTGTTAGAACTAAAGTAAAATTGGGGAAGATTTAAGAGGTAGATGGCCATGGAGCGCCCTATCCGGGCTTAAGAGAGTACTCTAAGGCTGCGGATTCTGTAAGAACTGGTCTCGTGGTTTCAGTTTGCAGTTTTTGTGCCCCATCTCTGCCCTTGTGCTTAACCACACACATGGACGTGGAAACACCAAGGCTGGTGTTTATGGATGTAAATATTACAATTAACCTCATATAATTTTGACATGGCACTAAATATTCTTTGATATTTTCTTTTTTTTTTTTTTTAGATTTATTTATTTATTATATGTAAGTACACTGTGGCTGTCTTCAGACACTCCAGAAGAGGACGTCAGATCTTGTTACGGATGGTTGTGAGCCACCATGTGGTTGCTGGGATTTGAACTCGGGACCTTTGGAAGAGCAGTCGGGTACTCTTACCCGCTGAGCCATCTCACCAGCCCTCTTTGATATTTTCTAACCATTAAAAAATTAATTCAGTTTTAGCTCACAAGTTACAAAGAAACAAACAGCCTGACCACAGTTTAACAAGCCTCCCCCCAACCCCCACCCCACCCCACCCCCATTCTTGCACATTATTTTGCTTTTTCTGTTTTATACACATGTGCTTCATAGGAAAATGTTGCTACAGTACTGGTTGTTGTTGGTGGTGGTGATGATGTTGTTTTTAAAATGTTTGCTTAAAGTATTTTATAAGTCCAAAAGGATGAGGTGAAAGTAATGCTGTTAAGTACTGCCTACGTGAACTCAGCCCAATGTCCTCGCCCCCATTGCTTTCCTAGCCCTCCTCATAGAAAATACTGGCATTCAGTATAAAAATACCTGGTTTCATGTACTCACCTGCACTTTCCTTATCCACCCGGAAATG
Source organism: Mus pahari (assembly GCF_900095145.1). Taxonomy (NCBI): domain Eukaryota; kingdom Metazoa; phylum Chordata; class Mammalia; order Rodentia; family Muridae; genus Mus; species Mus pahari. The sequence goes on along the minus strand of NC_034602.1, from coordinate 8,805,772 downwards.
GTGCTCTAACATAATTCTATAACCTGAGGGGTGTCAGTTCAAGATTATCCTTACAGATGACCAAGGCCAAAGTGAGTGCAGTAGATTCCACCTCAAACAAACCACCTCTCACACTTCGTCTTTACACATACATTTTCACAAACAATGTTTGACCATCTTTTTGTTGTTTTATTTTATTGACAGAGGCCCTCATCATAGCCCAGACTAATCTGGAACTTTTGATCTTCCAGTCTCTACTATTCATGCTCAAATTCCAGACTTTTGACACTGTGCTTAGCTACATTTGCACATTTTCAAAATTAGCCATTGTAAATGACCTTTAATTTTCTATTAAGTTAATTTTGCATGATTTTTAATTTTTGAAAAGCTATTCTCTGAGAATGCATACCATATAGTGAATTGTAACTACATCCACTCCCCATTCCCACTTCTGCTCCCCCAGGCCTGAGAATGTCCTCCTTCCAATTCTGTCTCTTTCACTTTAATCCTGTTGTTTCCAAGTAGTGTAGTTCATGTGTGTATGTGTGGAGCCATCCACTGTGGTACCTACCAGTGGACACTATCCCACAGAAGAGTGACTGTCCATCCCTCAGCTGCTGTCAACTGCCAGAAGCTCCCCCTTGTGAGTCCCTCTCCATCCCTGATGGAAGTTTTACCCACTTGATCTTGTACAAGTCTTATGTAAATAAGTGCAGCTTCTGTCGGTTCATGAGTAATATCTATGTCATATTCCAAAGGCACCTCTTACAGCCCTCCTCCCCATTCTTCAGCTCTTACATCCCTTCTGCCCCATATTCTATGATGCTCCCTGTTCCCTGGCATGGGGGTGGGTACCACCACACCTGTCCCATTTAGGGCTGAGCACTCACACTTAGTCTGATCACTGACCAGTTATGAGTCTCTGCGTTAACTAACCCACTGCAAAAGGAAGCTTCTCCCACTAGTGTCTAAAGAATAAATATTACTATTTAAAAGGCAGTCTGACTACGTGATTGTCTAGCAAATAATAGAAGTAGGTTAATCCCGAGGGAAGTGGTTCACAACCTCCCTATTCTAAAGCCTTTAATACAGTTCTTAATGTTGTAATGACCCCCAACTATAACATTATTTTTGTTATTACTTCATAACTGGAATTTGCTACTGTTATTTATCACAGTGATTTCCATAACGAATCTGTTTTCTGATAGTTTTAGGCAATCCCCATGAGAACTTCTAAGGGCTATGACCTTTCCAGCTGAGGAATTTTGGCCAGGCCTATAATGCCACATATGAATTTCTTTCAGTGGAAAAGCCCTCAAATCCAATCAGAAGCTGGTTGGCTAATCCATAATCATCATGCCTCTACAGTACCAGTGGATACATTTTCCCTCGTATGTTGGTCTCGTAGCATGCAGGGTTCATAGATGGTTAAGGCAGTAGCCTATATACAACTTCCAGCCCTGTGAAAGGCAGCAAGTAAGTAGGACGTTCCCTGGTCAGTTCAAGGTTGATATACCTATGTCATAACTGTCTAGTTTATAGTGCAGCAAAGGCCAGTGGCAATAACCTGTTTGTACTGCAGATCTAGGGTATCAAAGTCATTGGTTTTGTTTTATGTCAAAGTCACTGGTCAATTTGGAGAGATAGGGATCTGGTTCCCCTCTTCTGCATGTTAAGATCCAGGTTTCTCATGACATCTATTGCGTATGGTGTGTTTTCTCACATGACTGCTTTGCTGTCTTTGTCAAAAATTGTGTTCTCCTTAGATTTCCATTGCTGAGACAAAACATCATGATCCAAAGCAGCCTGAGGAAGAAAGGGTTTATTCCCTGTGGTGGTTTGTGTATGCTTGGCCCAGGGATTGGCACTGTTACAAGGTGTGGCCTCGTCAGAGTGGGAGTGTCACTGTGGATGTGGGCTATAAGACCTCATCCTAGCTGCCTAGTATCCAGTTTTATCTTAGCTGCCTTCTGAACAAGAGGTGGAACTCTCAACTCCTCCAGCCCCATGCCTGCCTGGATGCTGTCATGTTCCTGCCTTGATGATAATGGACTGAACATCTGAACCTGTCAGCCAGCCCCAATTACACATCGTTCTTAATAAGACTTGCCTTGGTCATGGTGTTTTTTCACAGCCCCTCCTTTACAGTGTGTATTCCACCATGAAGGGAAGTCAGGGCAGGCGCCTGGGTGCGGGACTGACAGAGATCACTGAGGAGTGTTGCTTCTGGCTTGCTGCCTGTGGGTTGCTTAGGCTGCTTCACTGCGCCACTCAGGACCACCATCCAAGAAATGCTGCTGCCCACAGTGGGCTGGCACCTCCCACACCGACCCTTAAACAAGAAACTGTTCTACAAAGTTGCCTGTGGGAAATATAATGGAGGCATGTTCTGTAATTGTAACTTGTGTGTTCAGGCAGCAGCAGCAGCAACGACAACAATAAATGCACCCAGAACACATTGCATTAAAACTAAATAGTGCTGGCGTGGTGGCGCACGCCTTTAATCCCAGTACTCGGGAGGCAGAGGCAGGTGGATTTCTTAGTTCGAGGCCAGCCTGGTCTACAAAGTAAGTTCCAGGACAGCCAGGACTATACAGAGAAACCCTGTCTCGAAAAAAAAAAAAAAAAACAAACAAACAAACAAAAAAAACTAAATAGCTTTTAGTAGAATGGTCAGTATTAATTCTAGCAATTCATTAGCATGGGATTCTTTCCATTTGTAGAGTCTTCATTAATACATTTCTTCAGAAATTTAAAATTTCCATTACCTACTTGCTTGTGATCATTCCTACATAATTTATTTTCTTTGAGGCTATTGTGAATAGGAGTATGTCCATGAGTTCTTTCTCAGCATGTTTATTGTTGGTTTATAGAAAAGCCACTGATTTTTCTAAGTTGAGGCTATATCTTGACATTTTGCTGAAATTGTTGATTGGTTCTGGATGTTTTCTGGTGGAACTGTAGGGATCTCTTAGGGATAACATCACATCATCTGCAAATGGGTCATTTGACAGCTTTTCCTATTTGTATTTAGTTTCCTTATGTTATTGCTATAGCTTATCCTTTTTTTAGTTTTAAATCTCTTATTAAACAGGAGGAAGGGCAGTAGATCTATAAAAGTGTTGCATACTTCATCATCAAATCATCCAGTTATTTGTGAATATTCTTCAAGAAATATTAAAAACTTTCCTTTCTATTTTTCCTTTTTATTATTGGATATTTTCTTTATTTACATTTCAAATGTTATCCCCTTTCCTGGTTTCCCCTCAAAAAAACACCCCCTCCCTATTTCCTCCACCTTCCCACTGCTCACCAACCCACCCACTCCCACTTCCTGGCCCTGGCATTTCCCCACACTAGGGCATAGAGCTTTCATAGGACAAAGGACCTCTCCTCCCATTAATGTCCAACTAGGCCATTCTCTGCTGTATATGTAGCTGGAGCTATGAGTCCCACCATGTGTGCTCTTTGGTTGGTGGCTTAGTCCCTGGAAGCTCTGGGGGTACTGGCTAGTTCATATTGTTGTTCCTTCTATGGGGTTGCAAACCCCTTCAGCTCCTTGGGGCCTTTCTCTAGCTCGTTCATTGGGGATCCTATGCTCAGTCCAATGGATGGCTGTGAACATCCACCTCTGTATTTGTGAGGTACTAGCAAAGACTCTCAGGAGAGAGCTATATCAGGCTCCTGTCATCAAGCACTTGTTGGCATCTACAACAATGTCTGAGTTTGGTGATTGTAAATGGGATGGATCCCCAGATAAGTCAGTCTCTAGATGGTCATTTCTTCAGTCTCTACTCCACACTTTGTCTCTGTAACTCCTTCCATGGATGTTTTCTTCCCCCCTTCTAAGAAGGATCGAAGTATCCACACTATGGTCTTCCTTCTTCTTGAGTTTCATGTAGTTTATGAATTGTATCTTGGGTATTCCAAGCTTCTGGGCTAATATCCACTTATCAGTGAGTGCATATCTTGTGTCTTCTTTTGTGATTAGATTACCTCATTCAGGATGATATACTCCAGATCCATCCATTTGCGTATGGATTTCATAAATTAATTGTTTTTAATAGCTGAGTAGTAGTCCATTGTACAAATTACTGCACATTTTCTATCCATTCTTCTGTTAAGGGACATCTGGGTTCTTTCCGGCTTCTGGCTATTATAAATAAGGCTGCTATGAACATAGTGGAGCATATGGCCTTATTACATGTTGGAGCATCTTCTGGATATATGCCAGGGATGGTATTGCTGGGTCCTGAGGTAGTACTATGGCCAGTTTTCTAAAGAACCACCAAACTGATTTCCAAGTGCTTGTACCAGCTTCCAATCCCACCAGCAATGGAGTAGTATTCCCCTTTCTCCACATCCTCGCCAGCATCTGCTGTCACCTGAGTGACATTCTGACTGGTGTGAGGTGGAATCTCAGGGGTTTTTTGATTCGCATTTCCCTGATAACTAAGGATGTTGAACATTTTTTAGGGGCTTCTCAGCCATTCAGTATTCCTCTTTGTTTAGCTCTGTACCCCGCTTTTTAATAGACTAATTTGTTTCTCTGGAGTCTAACTCCTTGACTTCTTCCTATGGATTGAATATTAACCCTCTTTCTGATGTAGGATTAGTGAAGATCTTATCCCAATCTGTTGGTGACCTTTTTGTCTTATTGACAGTGTCCTTTGCCTTACAGAAGCATTGCAATTTTATGCAGTCCCATTTCTCGATTTTACAAAACGAGCCACTGGTGTTCTGTTCAGAAATTTTTCAGCTATGCCCATATATTCGAGGCTCTTCCCCACTTTCTCTTCTATAAATTTCAACTTGGGCTTTGTATGAGGGAATAAGAATGGGTCAGTTTGCCTTCTTCTATATGTTAACTGCCAGCTGACCCTGCACCATTTGTTGAAAATGCTGTCTTTTTTCCACTGGATTGTTTTAGCTCCCTGGTCAAAGATCAAGTGACCATAGGTGTGTGGGTTCATTTCTGGGACTCCAGTTGATCTACCTATCTGTCGCTGTACCAGTACCGTGCAGTTTTTATCACAATTGCTCTGTAGTACAGCTTGAGGTCAGGCATGGTGATTCCTGCAGAAGTTCTTTTATTGTTGAGAATAGTTTTCTCTATCTTGGATTTTTTTTTTTATTCCAGATGAATTTTGAAATTGCTATTTCTAACTCTATGAAAAATTGAGTTGAAAATTTGATGGGGATTTCATTGAATAGGTAGATAGCTTTTGGCAAGATGGCCATTNTTACTATATTAATCCTGCCAGTCCATGAGCATGGGAGATCTTTCTGTCTTCTGAGATCTTCTTCAATTTCTTTCTTCAGAGACTTGAAGTTCTTCTCATACAGATGTTTCACTTGCTTAGTTAAATTCACACAAAGGTATTTTATATTATTTGTGAATATTGTGAAGTGCGCTGTTTCCCTAATTTGTTTCTCAGCCTAGTTATCCTTTGTGTATCCTTTGTGCTGGATATAAAATTAACTCAAACAAATCAGGCCACTGATTTGTTTGAGTTAATTTTATATCCAGCTACTGCACTGAAGCTGTTTATAAGGTTTAGTAGTTATCTGGTGGAATTTCTGGGGTCACTTATTATCTGCAAATAGTGATATTTTGACTTCTTCCTTTCCAATTTGTGTCCCTTTGACCTCTTTTTGTTGTCTAATTGCTCTGCCTAGGACTTCAAGTACTGTATTGAATAGGTAGGGAGAGAGTGGGCAGCCTTGTCTAGTCCCTGATTTTAGTGGGGTTGCTTCAAGTTTCTTTCTATTTAGTTTGATGTTGGCTACTGGTTTGCAGTAGATTGCTTTTACTATGTTTAGATAAGGGCTTTGAATTCCTGATCTTTCCAAGACTTTTATCATGAATGGGTGTTTTATTTTGGCAAATACTTTCTCTCATCATCTAATGAGATGATCATATGGGATTTTTTAAAATTTCTTTATATAGTGGATTAATTTTATATGGTGATTAAGTTGTATTTCTGTACATTGAACCATCCCTGCATCCCTGGGATGAATCTTACTTGATAATGATGGATGATCCTTTTCATGTGTTCTTGGACTCTCTTTGCGAGAATTTTATTGAGTATTTTGCATCGATATAAGGGAAATTGGTCTGAAGTTCTCTTTCTTTGTTGGATCTTTGTGTAGTTTAGGTATCAGAATAATTATGACTTCATAGAATGAAGTTTCTATTTTTATGGAATAGTTTGAAGAGTATTGGAATTAGGTCTTCTTTGAAGCTCTCAAACAGCTATGCACTAAATCAATCTGGTCCTGGGCTTTTTTTTTTCCCTTTGGTTAGGAGACAATTAATGACTGTTTCTATTTCTTTAGGGAATATGGTACTGTTTAGGTCATTAATATGATGCTGATTTAACTTTGGTACCTGGTATCTGTCTAGAAAATTGTCCATTTCATCCAGATTTTCCTGTTTTGTTGAGTAAAGGCTTTTGTAATAGGATCTGATGATTTTTTGAATTTCCTCAGTTTCTGTTGATATGTCTCCCTTTTCATTTATGATTTTGTTAATTAGGATGCTGTCTAGTTAGTCTGGCTAAGGATTTATCTAACTTGTTGATTTTTCTCAAAGAACCAGCTTCTGGTTTGGCTGATTCTTTGTATGGTTCTTTTTGTTTGCACTTGGTTGATTTCAGGCCTGGGTTAGATTATTTTCTGCTGTCTACTCCTCTTGGGTGAATTTGCTTCATTTTGTTCCAGAGCTTTCAGGTTGCTATCAAGTCACTAGTGTATATTCTCTCCAGTTTCTTTTTGGAGGCACTCAAAGCTATGAGTTTTCCTCTTAGGACTGCTTTCCTTGTGTCCCATAAGTTTGGGTATGTTGTGGCTTCATTTTCTTTAAAAAGTCTTTAATTTCTTTTTTTATTTCTTCCTTGACCAAATTATCATTGACTAGAGAGTTGTTCAGCTACCACATGTATGTGGGCTTTCTATTATTTATATTGTTATTGATGATTAGCCTTAGTCCATGGTGATCTGATAGGATGCATAGGATTATTTCAATCTTCTTGTATCTGTTGAGGCCTGTTTTGTGACAGATTATATGGTCAGTTTTGGAGACGGCACCATGAGGTTCTGAGAAGAAAGTATATGTTTTAAGATGAAATGTTCTATATGTATCTGTTAAATCCATTTTTTCATAACTTTTGTTCATT
>NC_034602.1:8779365-8791930 GCF_900095145.1 Mus pahari | reverse complement strand
CTCTAGCAGGGAAGGTGCACAGAGAGCTGGCGTTCAGATCTGCCTCCTGTCTGAAGATGTAGGCCCAAAACAGGGCCTGTCCCAGAAGATGTGTTGCCTCTGCAGTTTATTCACTCACCTGCACAGACTAGCCACTGAGGAACCCTGGACACAATATGACTCTCTCACCTGCTCTGGCAGACAGAACCCTCACAGGTAGCCACCTTTCCTCTGGCGAGGAAGGTGCCCAAATTTCTGGAGCCCGAAAAGGTCTGTCCCAGAAGTTAGGTTACTTCTTTCTGTCCCAAAGCTGTGTAGCTTCTGCAGTCCACACTCTTGCTAGTGCAGACTGGAGCCTAAGCGAACCAGAGCAAAGATGGCTCTCCTTCAGGCTCAGGCCTTGAGACTCCTCCTGGGCAGACACCCCTCCTCGGGCGGGAAAGGTGGTGGAAGACTGGAACAAGAAAAGGAATCTTTCCCAGAAGCTGTGATGCTTCTCCAGTCCGCCCTCTCCCTGGCAGTGCACTGGAGCAATGATGGCTCTCCTGCAGGCTCAGGCCTTGGGACTATTCCTGGGTGGACACCCCTCCTCATGTGGGAAAGGTGCTTGGTGATTGGAGCCAGAAAGGGGATCCTTCCCAGAAGCTGTGTCCCTTCTGCAGGCTGCCCCCTCCCTGGGAGTACACCAGAGCAAAGATGGCCCTCCTACTGGTTCAGGCCTTGAGACTGCTCCTGGGGGACACCCCTCCTTGGGCAGGGAAGGTGCTGGACGACTGGAACGAGAAAAGGGCGAATCTTCCTTTTTTGCGTATACCTATTATCCTTAGGTTTGGTCTTCTCATTGTGTCCTGGATTTCCTGGATATTTTTGGTTAGGATATTTTTGCATTTCTCATTTTCTTTGATTGTTGTGTCCATGTTTTCTATGGTATCTTCTTTACCTGAGATTCTTTCTTCTATATCTTGTATTCTGTTGGTGATATTTGCATCTATAGCTCCTGACTTCTTTCCTAGATTTTCTATCTCCAGAGTTGTCTCNTTTTGTGATTTCTTCATTGTTTCTACTTCCATTATTAGATCTTGGATGGTTTTGTTCAATTCTTTCACCTGTTTTGCAGTGTTTTCCTGTAATTCTTTAAGAGATTTTTGTGTTTCCTCTTTAAGGGCTTCTACTTGTTTACATGTGTTCTCCTGAATTTCTTTAAGAGAGTTATTTATGTCCTTCTTATAGTTGTCTATCATCATCATGAGAAGTGACTTTAGATCCATATCTTGTTTTTCTGGTGTGATGGGGTATCTAGCACTTGCTATGGTGAGAGTGTTGGGTTCAGATGATGCCAAGTATCCTAGATTTCTGTTGATTCTGTTCTTATGCTTGCCTCCCACCATCTGATTATGTCAAGTGCTCCCTCCCCTCGCTATATCTGATTGGAGACTGTCCTTCCTGTAATCCCAGTTGCGTCAGAACTCCTCTGAGTCCACCTTTCTCTGGGATCCTGGGATCCTGGCATTCTAAGTGTGTCAGAGTTCTTGACAGTCAAGCTTCCTCTGAGACCCTGAGGTCCTGGTGTGACCAACTCCTGGGATCCTGGGATCCCGGGATCCTGGGATCCTGGGATCCTAAGATCCTGTGTGTGTTAGAGCAACTAGAAGTGGTACCTTCTCTGGGGGCCATGGGGCTGCCTGCTGAGTTTGAAATGAAGGATTCTGAGCCACTGGTCAGGCAGGGTTCCTGTGTCCCTGCTCCTGCTGGTCCAAGGCACTCCCAGTTTTGTTGGAACAGATGTTGTGTTCCGCTCATCAGTGATCTTAAGATCCTGGGCGTGCTAGGGCACCTGGGGATTGGAGAGTCCTCTGGGGACTGTGGGACTGTCTGCCAAGTTTGTACCCAAGCTAGCTTATCTTTAAGTACTATATTGAAAAGTAATGGGGATTGTAGTGGCTGCCCCTGAGGACCTTCAAACCCCAGGTTTCACCCTACAGATTAAAAATCAGGCTAAAAACCTCACCAATCCCAGACCACCATGGAAAACTCCACACACACCCCTCCTCCTCCCAAAAAATTATATAAAACCTGTTTCCTACTCCGTTCTTTGCTGCTTCTCTCCCACGCAGAGCAGCCACCTTCCTGTCTTTTTCTCAGTAAATCTTATGTGATGTTTGTGTGACATTGTGGTAGTCCTTTGCTCTCAATTGCCAGGATATTTTTTTCCCTTAGAACTATAACACTTGACAGGGATACCAGACAGTCCTGTCTCTTCTCTGACTCTAATAGGATTGCTGCATGTTTTTCTCCACTTAGGATAATGTTCGCTGTGCATTTGTCATATGTCATTCACAGGCTTTATTATGTTGGAGTGTGTTCCCTCCAGCCTTTATTTAGGACTTTTATCGTGAAGGTATATTGGATTTTGTTAAATGCCTTTTCATTTAAATCTATTGAGATGATCATGTGATTTTTGTCTTTAAATCTATTTATTGAGTTATTGTAATTATTAACTTGTGTATGTTAAACTACCTCTGCATCTCCTGGAGATGGAGTGTGTGTGTGTGTGTGTGTGTGTGTGTGTGTGTGTGTGTGTGTGTGTATGTATGTGTGTGTGTTTAAAATGCTCAAGTGAATGTGTATGTGGGGAGGCCAGAGGTCCATGCTGGGTGTCTTCCTTAGTCTTTTCTTCATTCCATATTTTGAGCTGATCTTTCACTGAACTCAGAACTTGCTGGCTAACCAGTGAGTTCCAAAGACTTTTCTGTCTTTGCCTCCCAGGGATGGAATTGTAGACACATCCTGCTGTGTCTGGGTCCTGAGGATTGGAACTTAGGTGCTCATGACTGACCAAGTACTTTCCTAGCCCTGTTTTCATTTTATATAAATTTATTTTACACAAAAGGGGTTAAAGTTGTGCTTAGTGTAATAAATATCTAAGGTCATATCATTTATAGGAAAATGGTTAGAAATATCAACATTACAAGCAAAATAACCCAGACTCAGAAAGGCAACTATTATGTTTACATTCATATACACATTTAAAACCTGAAAGAAATGAAATTAGAAAGAACCATTAAGGAATAGGAAGACTGAGCAGGCAGAGTGATGGTAGGGAGGGGAGAGATGGTCATGGCATTTACACTTGCTTAAAATACTAACAGTAAGACTTTAAATTATAATATTTGTATTATTACACTTTAAACAAATGAACCTTGTAACAAAAGCACATGGTTTTATTCATAGAATTGTATAAGTAGCCGAAATCATGAAAACAAAACATGAGAGTTTGTTGTCAAGGCCCTTCAAGGGGGATAGTGAGAGAACCTGTTCTCATTAGTTAGTTGGTTTTGCAGAATAAAAGAGCCCTGGGGATGTGCTTCATTCACAGGTACAATGACAGACACAACTAGTAAAGCTGTTAACATGACAAAATTAAAGAACACTTCTTGCCTTACAGGCGCTAACTGGAAGTATGAATGTCTACTATTACTTAAATATAACATTGATGAACCATAAAGCTAAGAATAGTTGTGAACTAGTTTGAGTTCTGATCGATCACATTAGAAAACCAGTACACAGTGTGGTCCTAGCAATGACAGGTACCTAAGGCACTATAGAAAGGTGTAGATGTAAATGTTAACTATGAAATAAAGATCACAGACTTTCTTAAGTATTACAGATGTGCATAGCCACATGACATACTTTTATACATAAGAGTATAGCTGGGAGTTATTTGAAATAGTATAATTGAGGGAAACTATTTATACTGAAAATGCATTTTTTAAAAAAGAATTGCTTTCTTAAACAATATAGAATTAATTATTTACACCATTTACTCTATACTAGGTATTAAAAGGATATGAGAAAATAAGTGAATGTCATATATAAATACCATGGTATTTTATATAATGAACTTGAGTTTCTACAGATGTGGGATCCATGAGGAACCCTGTAGTAGACCATCAATAGATACTAAAAGGCTATAAATAAATCAGAATGACAAGTCTGAGGAAATAACAGTGACGATCTGGGGCTATCAGGCAGAGCAGCAGAGGTAGGACAGCCCTTGGGGCTTGCTGGCTATGCTGGCTAGCTGAAGAGATGAACTTCACATTCAATGAGAAATAGTCTGAGAAAATAAATAAGGTAGAAAAGCAATTTAGGAAGACAACTGGTGTTGACCTCTGACCTCTATACATCATGAAGAAGTGAGCACCCATACATGTTTGTATACACACATACATTTACCACAACAAGATAAAATAAATGAGCTAAACTTTTTCATTAAAAGAAAACATGACAGAGCAAAGTCTAACAGTGTGTTGAATATAAAGCATGCAGATAGACAGATGGTTTGGGGAAAATACATAGAAGAAAGAAAAAATATTGATTCAGAAATGTTAAAAATAAAGAAGAGAATGTTTCAGACACACACTGGAAACTTACTGTACATGCACAACTGTGTGCAATCTAGTAGAACCTGAATGGAGGGAATGTTTCTGAAAATGAGTAGGAGTTTAGTTCTGCCATATGGTTATATCTTCATCTTTAGAGTCTGTGAATGTGTAGCTACTTGGCAAAGTAGACCTAGAAAATTACCTACATCATCCAAATGGACCTAAAATAATCAAATGATCCACAGCCAGACATGGCTAGAGCATAGCAGACACAATAGGACAGGAGAGAGAGACCTGGCCCACTGACACTGTCACGGTCCATGTTAGCAGTCTGAAAGGAACGACTGCAAAGCAAAAACTCTCTGGTGATGGTTAGAAAAGGGAAGGAGCCTCATTTCTGAAGCCCTAAGATTTTTAAGAGATGACTTAGTCCCCAGTGATCCAGATGTCTCAGCATGTAGAGCAGGCTGGCTGAGCAGGAGCAGGACTGGACATAAACTGCTAACTTGAAGGCAGATGGCAGACAGCTAACTGCTGTCATTCCCTGAGTTTCTGATATCGAATTTTAATAATGAATACATTTGTGTATATACATTCACAAATCTTAAGTCTATTAGTGCTAGTACATGTCTGCAATCCTGGCACTTGAGAGCTGGGTAGAATTGTGAGTTCAAGCCCAGCCTGGACTATGTAGAGTAGGACACTATTTTAAAATGGTCCTGATGAAAGAAAGACAGGCAGGTAGACAGACAGATTCAGATATTAATATTTTACATGGCCCTCAAAAGTGAGTGATTACTGTTTTCTTTCCATTTAGGCCCATCCACTTATCAAATATCTGAGATGATAAGGGAAAATTTTGATGTTAAAGATATTTAAAAATATTAAAACACAGGAGGCATGGTGGTGTATGCTTGTGAATCAAAACACTGGGAAACTGAAGCAGAAGAATCAGTTTACAGTCAGCTGTGGCTACATACTGTCTCAATCCTTTAAAAAGTCTCCCTCCAAAGAAATATAATATGTGTGGTTTGTTTAAAATGCATAAACAAAGCTATCAGTTGACTATATGTCATTTCTATACTGGAGGATGTGCCGTTTATGTAGATCACTATGAAGTAGCCAGCACTACACAATCTTAAAGGTAAGACATAGTTGCCCTTGCATACCCTTTCCCTAAATACACTACTCCTCCCTTTTCCTCTTCTTTTAAGTTGCTGACACTCTCTGAGCATCCTCTTGCACCCATCACCACCACCACCACCACCACCATGGGCAGTCTGACCTTTCCCACTTCTAAATATATTTTCCTTATCAATAACATGGAAAATACTATATTTGAAAACTGTGAAAAATAGGTGGATCATAGTGTTGGACACCTTTAAACACTGTCTGGGTAACATAGTAATCCCACACCTAGAACCTAGTGAGTGGGTTTGTGATGACTGATCCATCTTCACAGATCTGGAGTGGCATGTAAGACCTGCACACCATGAAGAAAACCTCTACAGTTGGTCAGCTTCTGGCCATGCCTATGGAGGAGCATCTTGACTGAGTGACTTGACAATGGTGATCACCATCCCTGGGTTTTGTAGGGAGCAGGCTAGCTAAACAGTGGTATTCATTGCTCTGTCTCCCTCAGCAGATGGGATGTGAATGGCTGCTTCTAGCTCCTGCTGCCGTGACTTTCTGTGCAGGACCTTGAAGTGTGAGCCAGAGCAAAGCTGCCTTCTTTCAAGTAGCTTGGTCAGCTATTTAATCCCAGCAATGGCCAAGACACTAACGCAGGAGGGAAGCTTGAAGCAAAGAAGACTGACAATGATGCCAAAATATTGTCAAAGATTTGGGATAATCCTGGCCTTTTCACAAAAATCCACTAATGAAATTGTGGAGTTTTCCCCAAGCTCTTAGTATACAATACTTAAAAATAACTACTAAAAGATTTTTTTCTTTCAAATAATATCCTTCTAATAAGTAAGTTACTGAGTAAATAAGCAGGCTCGTATTATCCCAGGAGCTTGACAAATACCTTTCTTCTCCCAGTGATCCAGACCTTCCTCTTTCTGACGCCAAGGGGTAAAGTGCATACTGCTGTGGTCTATAATTGTCAGTGATCAATGTTGAATTCTATAAAACTTTTGAAAATCCAAATCTTTGAGATAGATTCTCTCTATAGAGATCTATCTATCTATCTATCTATCTATCTATCTATCTATCTATCTATCGAGAGAGAGAGAGAGAGAGAGAGAGAGAGAGAGAGAGTTAAGTATTAGTAGATTAAGGTATAAAATACTTGTATTTCATTTTTCCTAAGTGTCCCAGCTGAAGTTCTGGTACAGCACAGGACCCAACTGATCGCTTCATTCACTTACAACTATGTTTTAAGTACAAAAATAACACATACCAAAAAGCCAAAACTTCTTAAAAGATTATGTTTAGGGATTTCCTAAATTGTTTAAAAGATCACTATGAAGAATTCTTGTGAACAGCTCAGCTCTTACTGGCTCTATGTTCTTTTGACTGAGAATTTACAGTATGATTGCTGTGTAAATATCAGAGTTTTCTAAATATTGTTCAGTCTATGTACAGAACTGGGCATGGCTTATCTTGCACTTATCAGCTTGTTTATTTTGATTCCACTGTACCTGTATATCTACCAAGAGCAACTGCTACTTTGTAAATACTTTAATGGCTTCTGTTAGGTAGAGCTGTCAGTTTCACAGACATTGTTATGAAAGATTTTCATTCTTCCATGTTATCACACACCTTGAAATGTGTCTTACCCTGAAAATCCTCTGGAGAATGGAGACTGGGTGGTATCTCCTTTGAAGGCACAGAACCAACAGAATAGTAAGATTTAAGAATAATGTGCAAGATCATGTCAAATAACACATGTGATCTGCCCTGAATTGTCTTGAGTCAAACCGTTGTTGAAATGGACAACTCAGACTTTATACCCAACATTTTAGGAACTTACTATCATGAAGCAAGAATCTACTCTGCAGCCCAAGCTAGCCTTGAACTGCTAATCCTCCTGCCTCTCCCTTCCAATGCGGATATGACAGATGTGTGCCACTGTTCAAGACTAATCTATTATTTTGTTGAACAAGTGAGGAAAAAGAAGCTCAAAGAGATGAGATGACTTGTCTTAGATGACTGTTAAAGCAGAGATCATACCTAGTCTCCTGAATTTTTCACTGCTGTCTTTCTGTCCTATGATCATGTGTAAGAGAGAATAAAGACAGTGCAAAAGACAAAAGAAACAAGAAGAAGCAGGGGAATAAAATACTTTGAGCCACAGCAGGGTTCAAGGACTTCCTCACAGATCAGGAAATATGTTGAGTTTTGTAGGTCGCACAATCTCAGTTTAAACTACTCAAGTTAAACTGGCTATGCTCCAGTCAGACTTCATTTAGACACTGAAGTCTAAATATCATATTTTTTCACATCCAAGAATGTATCATCTTTTTAATAATGTGAAATTTTAAAGAAAAAAAAAGTTTACCAATTTTCAGTGTTGGTAAATAACTGAAAATAACTTTTAAACACTGTAGGTTAAACATCTGTAAATTGAATTTGGTACATGGACCACAAACTTTGTCCTAGGAAAAAAGACCAAAGCAAAATTGTAAGTAATTCATGGTTTCTTTTGTTTTCAGGAGTGGATAGAGAATTCAGTAATGCTGTATACAAACTAGACTTAACAAATATATACAGGGTATTCATAAAACTAGAATACACATTCTTGTCAAATTCTCCCAAAACATTCTCCAAGACTAACCCAAGTTAGGCAATAAAATACGTCTTTTTTTTTTTTTCCAACTTTGCTGTGATGGGACTCAAACAAAACCAGGATCTCAGACATAATAGGCAAGTGCTCTACCACTGAGCTACACCTCCAGCCCTAAAGTAAGTCTTTATTATATAAAGTATCTTCTGATCACAGTGAAATTAAACCAAAAATCAGTAGCAGAAGTAAAGCTTGAAAATACATAAATATTTAAAAATAAAGCAACACACATACAATGAGCCAAAAAAAGAGAATCACAAAATTCTAAAACCTTTTCGAGAAAAGGGAAAATATGTGAATTTATGATATATATTACAAAAGAAGAAAGTCTCAAACCAATAGCTTAAACTTTATATCTGAGAAAAGCACTGAAAAAACACATTAAAACAAAAGAAAGCAGAAGAGATAATAAGATTAGAACAGAGAACAGCACAAGGTAGAAAATGACAAAAGACAAAGCTAATGATACCTAAGACAGCTCTCCAACAACCAGCAGATCTGACAGGACAACCAAAGCAGCCCTGGCAGCATCAGAAACGCCTCCAGGAATCATAACCAACACATCAGACAAGGGGCTTAGCCAGCATCATGTAGATGCACGCCACCCTCCTGAGATAGACCAGAAATAGAAACAGGTGTACAATTAGTAAGTGAACTGAATTAGTGACCAAAGCCTCCCAACAGAGAGAAGCCCAGGACGTGTTGGCCTCACTGGAGAAGTTTACTGAAGGTTTAAAGACAAATTCCCAACCTCCCCTTCAAGCTCTTTCCAAAAAATGAGGAGGGAATTTTCCAGAACTGTTTTTAAAAGGTAATGTTCTAATACCAAAGTCATACAAAGGCCGGAAATATATTGACAAAAAAATCTGATTATACTGATGGAAAAGTCCTGAGCAAAACACTAGCAGAACAGATTTGAAAATATAAACAAGACTTAGACACTGAGGTCAAGTAGGACTTACTTCTGGAAAGCTAGAATGGTTCCACAAGTGAAAGCCAGGGTAGTCTGTCCCACTGACTGATTGAGGGCCAGAAGTTTAAGGATCTTCCCAGTGTTAATGTAACATGTGCATGATAGAGAACACTCAACAAAGCATAGTAAAGGAAATTATCTTGACATAAGAAAGGCTACATATGACAAACAGCTTATAGCAAACTGAGTAATAAGACTAACAGCCAGAGGTGCCAAGATGGTTCAGCATGTAAAAGCATGTGTCACCAAGCCTCATTTCTGTCCCCAGAGCCACATGGTAAAAAAGCATAACTGACCTTTGTGTGTGTGCAATGGTTCATGCACACCTACAATACAGTAAGTAAATAAAATTTTTGAAGGACTGAAAGCTGTTTCTATAGGGCAAAGAGAGAAAACAAGATGTCTGCTATTTATATTTATATTATTTATATCTAATGAGGTACTGGAATTTGCTAGCCAGGTTAACTATGCAAAAATGTTTTAAACAGAAAAAAGGCATTTACAAATTACATGGTCATATTATATAAAGAAAACTCTTAAATTTTAAATTCCATTGAAAAATTGTTTGAATGAGCAAATCCAATAAAGTGTCAAGAGATACATCAGCACGTCAACATGCTCAAAGGGAGTGATCTAAAACAGTGATGATGGAAACCACTCTGTCTACAGTGGTTTCAAAAGAGCAAACTAACCCTTACCAAGGAGGTGAGAGATTTGTACACTGAAAACAGTTGTTGAAAGAGTACATACCTGTAGTTCCAAGAATTTGAAGACTGAAATGGAACGATCCTTTGAGTCCAGTAGTTCAAATCTAGCCTACACATGTATAAACTATCGAGAAAAAAAAAAAGTAAAGACAAAACCAGAAAAGACATCTCCTATCCATGCACTAGAAGACAGTTATTGACAAATGGTGACTCTGCTCAAGGCAACTGACTAGTCAGTGGAACTGCTATCCCAGTGCAATGACAGCTTTACAAATGGCAGAGACAGGCCTTAATTTCTGTATGGATTTATCCATTTACACCTGTGTACATGTGATATGCTGTGCATGTGGAGCTCAGAGGACACCTGCAGGGCTAAGGCTTCTTCCTCCATTACCTGGGCTCTGGGGATCAGACTCAAGTCTTCAGGCTCAGTGGTGAGCAATGCGTACCTACTAAGCCATCTTGATAGCCCTCTATTAAACAATTCTTGTGGAATTGCAAAGGATGCTGAATAGGCAGGGAAAACCTGAGGACAATGTCAGATATGTCATACTTTCAGATTTCAATGGTAGAGTAATCAAAACACTGTGATACTTAATTAAAGATAAACTTATAGGCCCATGAAATAAAACGCAATAGAGAACCCATACATAAACTTTCAGGTAGGTGGTTAAACAGTTTTCAACACACACACACACACACACACACACACACACACACACATTTTAAAACAACTTGAAAGTTTTGAAATAATACTAATCTAAATAAAATGTTTTTAAAAGATATCTTGGAGGCTTGGGGAGATATATGAGCAATTAACAGTGTGTTCTTGATCTTGTGTAGGACTTAGGTTTGGTTCCCAGCATCCACATCAGTGGGCTGGCATTTGGCTATAACTCTAGTTCTAGGGAACCTGACATCGTCTTACCTTCTCTGCATATGGTGCACAAAAGCACATATACATACACATAAAATACCTTTAAATGATTTAACTTTATGTACTATATGTTAAAGTAGAATGATTTCTTATAATTGTCCAAAGTAATAAAATAGTATGGCAATTGAATAGCATTAAGAAAATGTAGGGTGCCAGGAGCTAATCCTGTGCCAAAGTGCTCCATACCCAAATACCATTAGGAGAGAGCTGACCTCCCAGGAGTGCTGACACATCTGTGAGCACAGGTAAGACCACCACTTCTGTTCAAATTCCTGGCCCAAGAGGGACTTCCCCCACAGAGCCATCTGGACACAGAAACCAATGAACAGCCAGAAACAGAATCTTTCCAGTTTCTGTCTGCACCCTGGAGCCAACCCTGTGCCACAGCTCTTCATACCCAAATTCCTTCAGGGGAGAACGGGTCTCCTAGGAGTATAGACACACAGGCTTGCAGAAGGGACAAGCCACAGTCAGAGACAGCAAAACCAGCTGACACCAGAGATAGTCAGATGGCAAGAGGCAAGGGCAAGAATATAAGCAACAGAAACCAAGGCTACTTGGCATCATCAGAACCCCGTTCTCCCACCACAGCAAGCCCTGGTTGCCCCAACACACCAGAAAAGCAAGACTCTGATTTTGAATCACATCTCATGATGATGATAGAGGACTTTAAGAAGGACATAAATAACCCCCTTAAAGAAATACAGGAGAACACAGGTAAATAACAAGAAGCCCTTAAAGAAGAAACACAAAAATCCCTTAAAGAATTACAAACAGGTGAAGGAATTGACCAAAACCACCCAGGACCTAAAAATGGAAATTAAAAAAAAAAATAAAGAAATCACAAAGGGAGACAATTCAGGAGATAGAAAACCTAAGACAAAGATCGGGAGTCATAGATGCAAACATCATCAACAGAATACAAAAGATAGGAGAGAGAATCTCAGGTGAAAAAGATACCATAGAAATCATTGACACAACAGTCAAAGAAACTGTGAGATGCAAAAGATCCTAACCCAAAACATCCAGAGAATCCAGGACACACTGAAAAGACTAAACCTAAGGTTAATGGGTATAGAAGAGAGCAAAGTGTCCCAACTTAAAGGTCAGTAAATATCTTCAACAAAATTATAGAAGTTAACTTCCCTAACCTAAAGAAAGAGATACACATAAAAACATAAGAAGCCTACAGAACTCCAAATAGATAGGACCAGAAAAGAAATTTCTCCCATTACATAATAGTCAAAACACCAAATGCACAAAACAAAGAAAGAGTATTAAAAGGAGTAAGGGGGAAAGGTCAAGTAACATAATAAAGTCAGGCCTGTCAGAATTACACCAGGCTCCTCACCAGAGACTATAAAAGCTAGAAGATCCTGGACAGATCTCATACAGACCCTAAGAGAACACAAATTCCAACCTAGGCTACTATACCCAGCAAAACTCTCAATTACCATAGATGGAGAATCCAAGATATTCTATGACAAATTCACATTTATACAATATCTTTCCACAAACTCAGCCCTACAAAGGATAATGGATTGAAAATGCCAACACAGCCAGGCAGTGGTGGCACATGTCTTTAATCCCAGCACTTGGGGGGGGGGGGCAGAGGCAGGCAGTTTTCTGAGTTCAAGGCCAGCCTGGTCTACAAAGTGAGTTCCAGGACAGCCAGAGCTACACAGAGAAATCCTGTCTCGAAAAACCAAAAAAAAAAAAAAAAAAGAAAGAGAGAGAGAGAGAGAGGAAGAAGAAGAAGAAGAAGAAGAAGAAGAAGAAGAAGAAGAAGAAGAA